>NC_135232.1:115629604-115792104 GCF_051348905.1 Ranitomeya variabilis
GTGACAGACTCCAGTTGCTTAAGAAGAAAGAACTAAAATGGATATATATGTTGGGATCATTACAACCTAGGGGTCTCAACATAGACTTTAATCTACAGACCTGTGTGTTCTAGGATTATCATATGGATGGGATCTGGGTAGTGCACATCGGTAATGTTTTTAATTTTTTTTTATCGACTCCGCGGTTTGGTACGTGTATACGCACCCTAATTTTGTTTCATAGGTGGTTATGGTTGTACGGATGACCGAGGGACTGGATCCGATGAAGATGATTTGTGCCAGGGTTGGACAATTGTTGAGTCATATATGACTACTTTGTTTTGGATCCACTCCTTATATCTTCCGACCCCCTTACAATATAATAAGATATGGGATATGTGTTCTAGCTTTTGGCTCTTGACATGGGGTTTTGGTGAGTCCGATCTCTTGAATGTATGCGCCCTAATGTATAACAATAATGGGATCTGGCGGTGGTTTTGTTTATAGAAATCACCTAGGTGATCCCTCGTGGCCGAGGTCATGTGATGCTGCCGCTGTGGGTGTGGGCGGGTACTCTTGCCGGCTGGGTTTCGCTGCTTGTATGCGGCGTTCTCTCCCGGCCGGATGTGCGCGTGCGCACACTTGTGGTGACGTCTGCATGGCTGGTGGCTGATGCGAGACCGCGATGGATGACATAGCTACAGCGCAGGGATATGACGATAGTGGCGAGATATGAGACGCGGTATCCCATTGGAAGGATTGCGAATCCAGTGTTGAAATGGGACCATGGATAGGTATTAGATATATTTAGGCGTCGTTTTAATAGGAAACTCATTGCTCTAATCCATTGTGCACAAGGGTATATGGCTCTCCTTTGATTGGGCGGTTGTTCTAATGGAAATGGCTGCTACATTATGCCGATTGGCTAGGAGGATTGTAAACAACCTAAGAAACTCTAAGTATATGCATGTTTTCTATATTATGTATGTGGTGATTATATTTGCGGTGGTGGATTTTTATTATATGTGTATCTGATGTTTGTTATTGTATTTTTAATGTGATATATGCTGTAGTGGGAGGTGGCTTGATAGCGATTGGTGCACTGTGTGACATTGACGCCATTTAAAGCTGACCCCCAGCATGGTTTGTTATGCTTGAGAAAGACCTTAGGGTCGAAACGTTGCTGTGACATGGCTTAATAAATTTCTTCTTTGGATTATTACACCCGGATGGAGCGCAGGTTCTTTTCTTATCTTTAGACTTGATAAAACCAGTCACAGCTGGGAATGGCTGTACATACATTTTCGGCAGGATTTCAGGTTCCTGCCCTCTCCTGCGGTGCTTACAAGGCACAGCTCTATGTACTGAGTGGCATTACAGGCGCGCTCCGAGAGCTAAAATAAATGTTATCATTGAACACATAGTGATCGGCCTTACCGTTATATAGTACAGTCTATGGGGCTGGTCACATTTCAGTAATCTCTTGTGGGCCAATGGGCTGTGCAAAATTATGTAACTATGTCTGATGGTCATCCGAGGGTTGGATCAAACTCGGCAATGAAAGCCTTTGGGGTAGATTCACCGAAGCTTTACAGCCAGAAAAGGGCATAAACGCTTTGAAAGGTCGAAACATTTTGTGAAGTTGGTGTTTTCATTCCAGTCTGAATCAGCTACACCGAAATGGGCGTAGCTGGGGAGGAGCAGGGCAGGACAGATGCGCCAACCTGCCTGCCCATCAAATTCATTCAATTACCTACTACAGCAGCATTCTGGCGCGGCACAAAGAAGCGCAACGCGGTCTTAGAAGTAAGAGTGGCCTCTTACATGTATTCGGCAAACTCTACTCCACCAAGACTGGTATAGCATCCGGGCGCATGTTCCCCGGCATCACTGCGCACTGACATGAAATGATTAAAGACATGCACATGCACGACTTGTGATCCCGACTCTTCCGGATCATGTTACTACGCCCATAGGGGAGGAGTGGGTCGATTAGTCTGGGGAAATTAACACCCTCTCGACTAGTCTGAAACAAATACACATATTAGAAACAGATTTTTTTTTTTGCCATACACTACAATCACTTATACTGTACAAAGGGGGTGTTAACCCCTTTCCGGCATATGACGTGCAGTTATGTCATGTGCTGGGACTTTGATGGGGGCTCACAAGCCAAGATTGCATCTTTCCCGGCAGATGATGGCTGAATTATTTAGCTATCATCTGCCTTTAACAACCATGGTTGTTAACCAGTTAAAGGCCGTTGTCAATCTCTGTAAGTGGACTTTTACGAGTGCCGGCAGGAAGACGCGTCATTCTATGCGCCCAACACCGTGCTCTTGACATTATCGCAGAGCGCAATCAGTTGCCATGACAGTCGAGGGTCTGCTGAAGACCTCCGTACTTGTCATTATGGTACTCCTCTGAAAGCCAGTCTGTAGCTGATGTTTATAGAAGACTGAGGTTTTCGCTATACATAGCAATGCTGTAGCACTGCTGTGTATAGTACAAGCCATCAGATGATTGCAGGTTCAAGTCCCTGAAGGGGACTAAGAAATACAACAAAAAGTTTTAAAAAAAAAAATAATAATTTTTTTTAGCTCAGGGTGCAAAAAAAAACAAAAACGCTTTCATACAACTCATTATTCCAAAAATGTAAAACATTATAGATCTCGAAAAATTATATTATATATATCTATATATATTTTTTTATTTAATAGTGTAACAGTAAGAAAATGGGGAAACAGCACAGCGGACTTCCAAAAAAGTGATGTTTAATGCCCAAACGGCGTGGCGACGTTTCGGATACAATCCTTTCTCAAGGCTTAAGAAAGGATTGTATCCAGAACGTTCCCAACGACGTTTGGGCATTAAGCATCAAGTACTTGTTTGGAAGTCCGCTCTGCTGTTTCCCCATTTTCTTACATTACCTTAAGGAGCTTTCTGTGACTGCTGGCTGGGGATGCATGCACTTTGTAAAGGTATTTTGTTTGGTGCGGTTCCAAAAATCACTCTCTTTTTTTTTTTTTTTTTTTTACACAAGATTTTACATGAGTTATTCACCAATTAAAAATAAATAAAACATTCCCAGTTTGGCATCTGTGTAATCATACTGACCTGGAGAATCATATTGCCAGGTCAGTTTGAATGTATAGTAAACATGGTATATAAAAAAAAAAAAAAAAAAAAAAAAACCCACAAATTCTGGAATTGTAAGTGCAATTTCAACGCACTTGGATTTTTTTTACAACTTTCCAGTCATGATAAAATGGATGATGTAATTTAAAAGTACAATTCATTTTGCAAAAAAGCAAGCAGTCATACGGCAATGTGAACTGAAAAATAATACAAAAAAAGCTATGGTTCTTGGCAGAGGAGGGGAAAAAACAAAAATGAAAAAAAAATTGAATATTGCTTGAGGGTGAAGGGGTGTTGACCGTGCATTTATATGTTTGTATATTGGCCACATAGCCTATTTGTGCAGCTGTGCATTAAAGGGAACCTGTCACCCCCCCCCCAAGTCGTTACAAACTAAAAGAGCCACCTTGTGCAGCAGTAATGCTGCATTCTGACAAGGTGGCTCTTTTAGTTCTGGGTGCTGTAACTAGAGAAACACCGGATTACTTACCGGTAATGCTCTTTTATAGAGCCACGACAGCACCCACTGAGAGAGGGGATCCGCCCCTAGGAACAGGAAACCCTACGGAGAGATAAAAGGGGCGGTCCCCCTCGCTCCCACAGTTTGGGTTACAGAGATTGCGAGGAACCGCCCACCGTTTTAGTAGGTAATTCTAGATCATAATTTTATTTTTACTTACCTTAATCATGTTTAACTACAAGAATCAATCACCCCTAACAGTGCTCATATGCAAACTAATATATACGGGAGGGAAGTGAAGGGGTGCTGTCGTGGCTCTATAAAAGAGCATTACCGGTAAGTAATCCGGTGTTTTCTCTTCGCCGCGACAGCACCCACTGAGAGACTTTCAGAGATAGTTATTTGGGGGGGGATTATCGTGTTAAAAACTGATCCAGTCTATAGTGATTATAGAAGGTAGTAGGAGAAGACCAGGTTGCGGCCTTACATATGAGTTCTATTGGAACTTCTGCTCGTTCAGCCCAAGATGATGCTATCGCCCGGGTGGAATGTGCCTTTACAGTCTCAGGTGGATTCTCCCCTTTAGACGAATAGGCCAGGTATATCGCCTCCCAAATCCATCGGGATAATGTGCCTTTTGTAACACCAGCTCCTTTTCTTTGACCCTGGAAGGAAATAAAGAGAGCCCTGCTCTTCCTCCAGACGCTAGTTCTGTCTAGATAAGCTATTACAGCCCTTCTCACATCTAAAGTATGGGTACCTTTCTTCCTCCTGATTTGTAGGGTTATTATAGAAGGAAGGAAGAAGAATTTCTTGAGATCTATGAAATTCAGTACACATTTTAGGTAGGTAGGAAGGGTCTGTTTTCAGGACAATTCTATCTGGAAATATTGACAGAAAAGGAGGATCTATTGATAATGCCTGTATGTCACTTACCCTTCTTGCCGACACTAAAGCGACAAGAAGAGCAGTCTTGAGGGAAACGTGTTTAATGTGAGCTGAGTGTAGTGGCTCAAATGGGTGACCTGTCAAGGCTTCGAGGACTAAATTAATATCCCAAGGAGGTAAGTGGGGAATTTGAACTGATTCTGATCTCTGGCAGGCTGAAATAAATCTGGCTATCCACCTATCACCCGCAACGTTGTGACTATACAAGGCCCCTAGAGCAGAATCTTGTACTTTTAGGCTATGTGCACACGTTCAGGATTTCTTGCAGAAAATTCCTGAGAATTCCGGACATTTTCTGCAAGAAATCCGCAAGAAAACCGCATGCGTTTTTGCCGCGGTTTTGACGCGTTTTTGCCGTGGTTTTGACGCGTTTTTTCCCGGACACTTCCCAATGCATTTTGGAGTGGGAAATCCGCAAAAAGATAGAGCATGTCCGGATTTTGTGCAGTATGCGTTTTTTTTGCGGACAAAAACGCATCATGTGCACAAAACATGTGGAATTCATTAAAAATGATAGGATGCATAATGTATGCAGATTATTTGCGGTTTTATAGCGTTTTTATAGGGAAAAAACGCGAAAAAAACGCGAATAATCTGCAACGTGTGAACACAGCCTTAAAGGGAACCTATCACCCCGTTTTTTTCGGTATGAGATAAAAATACTGTTAAATAGGGCCTGAGCTGTGCATTACAATAGTGTAGTTTGTGGACCCCGATTCCCCACCTATGCTGCCGAAATACGTTACCAAAGTAGTCATTTTCGCCTGTCAATCAGGCTGGTCAGGTCGGATGGGCGTGGCTTCTTCCCCCAGATATTGCATAGTTTTCCGTTGGTGGCGTAGTGGTGTGCGCATGTCCAAGGTCCCCAATCCTGCACGGGGGGGTGAAAATAGCAGCGATGTCCGTTATTCCATTGGTGGTCGGTGGGCGCGGCCATCTTCCTTTGGCCGCGCGTGCGCAGAAGCGGCGCTCTGCTGGCCGCGGCTTCAGGAAAATGGCCGCGGGATGCCGCGCGTGCGCAGATGGAGAATATCGGGATTGTCGGTTCGGAACATTGAAGAGAATCTTTTTAACTGCCTGTTGTCTCTTGTAGCGAAGAGATCTATTTTGGGTATACCCCATTTCACGGTTATCATTTTGAATATTTGATGATTTAGAACCCACTCCCCTTGGTGGAGGGTATGACGACTGAGGAAGTCTGCTTTTGAATTGTCCACTCCTCTGACATGTAGTGCTGATAGGGACAGAAGATGTTCCTCGGCCATAGTTAGGATGTCGTCGGCTATAGACATGAGAGTTCCCGATCTTGTTCCTCCTTGATGATTGATTTGATATAAGCCACTGATGTCATGTTGTCTGACAGAATTCTGGTATGTGTTCCGTGTAGCTGCGGAAGCAATTCACATAGGGCATGATAGATAGCTTTTAGCTCTTTTTTATTAGATGAGTCGTCTGACTCTGTAACCGACCATAGACCGTGGACTAACTGGTTTCCTAAGTGTGCTCCCCAACCACTAGGACTGGCATCAGTAAATATTGTGTTAGAGGGTTTAACTACCCAGGGGACCCCACTAACCAAGTGATTTGGTTCTAACCACCAGGTAAGGGATTGGATTACCTCTCCAGGAGGGGAAATTTTACCCTCTAAACCAGAGGTCCCCAACTCCAGTCCTCAAGGCCCACCAACAGGTCATGTTTTCAGGATTTCCTTAGTCCTGCCCAGGTGGTAATTGCAACACCTGTGCAACACAAAGGAAATCCTGAAAACATGATCTGTTGGTGGGCCTTGAGGACTGGAGTTGGGGACCTCTGCTCTAAACGACCCTGTAATTTTACCTCCTCTTGTAAAATTGCATACTGTAAACGCCTCGAATGGAATTGAGCCCATGGGACAGCTGGAATGCATGACGTGAAGGAGCCAAGAAGGGACATGCCTTCTCTTAAAGAAATTAGAGTTTTATCTATCACAGACTGTACCTTATTTCTAACTGTTGATAGTTTAGTTTCTGGAAGAAAACACCTCTGGCTTATAGAGTCTAATATAATACCCAGAAATGTTTGCCGAGTTGTTGGAAATAACCTGGATTTTTCCCAATTTATTAACCACCCCAATCCCTGCAGGGATGAAATCATATCAAATAATCGTTGCCGACATTGTGAAGGAGAATTTCCTACTACCAATAGGTCATCTAGGTATGGAATTATGAGGGTGTCCTTTAATCTTCGATATGACATTACCTCCGACATTAATTTAGTGAAGACTCTTGGAGCTATTGACAGCCCAAAGGGCATTGCTGTATACTGAAAATGCTGTATACATCCATTCATCACAATTGCCACACGGAGATATTGCTGATGTTCTAAAAAGATTGGTAGATGGTAATACGCATCTTTTAGGTCAAGTACCGTCATAAAACAATGGGGGGACAAAAGTTTTATGGTGGATCGGATAGACTCCATTTTAAAGGTTTGATTTTCTAAGAAGATTTTCAACTTTTTAAGGTTTATAATGGTTCTGAATGATCCATTTGGTTTTGAAATTAAAAATAAAGGGGAATAGAATCCCCTTCCCTCCTGAAAGAATGGAACTTCCACCAAAACTCCATTGGATAGAAGATTCATTACTTCCTGCTCCAAAGCCTCTTGTTGCAATTGAGACTTTAAAGAAGTCAATAGAAATGAGTCCGGAGGGACTCGGGAACATTTTTAATTTTAAGCCAGAGGTTATGAGACTATTTGCCCAAACGTTTGAAGTTATTTCTCGCCATTGTTTTGAGAAGGAGGACAATCTGCCTCCCACAGGTAGATCTGCTCTAACGGGGTTTGTCTTCAGTTTTAAAAGGGCGCTTCCCAAAGAATGCCCCTCTCTGTTTGGTGTCTCTAGTGGCCCAGCGATCTTGGTTTTTAAAATCCTTCTTTTTATTAAACACGGGCTTCCGGAACGCTCTCCTGTAGGACGGAAAGTAATTATTATTAGGGAAGCCCTTCTTTCTTTCTCCTGCTTTGGTTAGGATCTCGTCCAGTTTAGTACCAAACAGGTACTCACCCTGACATGGGAGGCCACATAATTTAGATTTTGTCTGGGGGATCTCCTTTCCAGCCCTTAAGCCACAGGGCCCTACGTGCTGCATTCGTCAGTCCTGCTGACTTGGCTGCCAAACGTATGGAGTCAGCAGATGAGTCCGCCAGGAAGGCTGTAGCACCTCTAATCAAGGGTATAGAGGATATCAACTTGTCTCTAGAGAGACCGCCTTTTAGCCCTTCCTCCAAGTCATTTAACCAGACTAACATGGACCTAGCAGTGCATGTAGCCGATATAGCCGGTCTAAAAGCTCCTGTACAAGACTCCCATGCTCTTTTTAAGAGAGAGTCGGCTTTACGGTCCAGTGGGTCTTGCAATAAACCCGAATCCTCCACAGGCAGCAAGGATTTTTTGGATGTGGATGCCACTGCTGCATCTACTTTCGGGGCTTTTGACCATGTTGAGAACTCTTCATCATTGAAGGGATAACGCCTTTTTGAAGATGGTGGTAATCCCCTTTGCCCCTGGCTTTCCCATTCCTTTTTGACTAAATTTTTCACTGCTGCTATTACGGGAAAGGAGGGTCTTTTCCTTTCTGATAGACCAGCAAACATTATGTCTTGCTGTGTTCTAGGGATCTTAGAATCCTCGATGCCCATGGTGTTACAAACGGACTTCACAAGGTTATCAATACTATCCGTGGGAAAGCATGTATCTTGTTCCTCATCTGAGGAAACATATTCCTGGGAAATATCAGAGTTTCTATTATCCATTTCAGAAGACTGGTCAGATATAGGGGAAACGTATCCCCTTTTTTCTTTAGTATGCGGCACCCTGTCTGAACTACGCAGGGCTCGTAATTCCTCCCTAATCATGTCTCTAATGTCTTCTGATTTTACTGAGGCTTCTTCCCGTAAGGTAGAATCAAAGCACGGATTACAAAGCCTCTTTTTGTGACTATCCTGAAGGGGCTGGAGACTTAACGCACACTGTCTGTGTTTCGTTTTTTCAGTTTTTTTTGCCTAGGGTGTATAGAAGCAGAGGGAACAATAATCAGCTTAGTAGGGTAGATGCACACTCACCCCAGTGAAGCTATCTGCCAAGGTACCGGCTGACGAGGAGGAGACTGAGGCACAGGCTGAGGAGTAGCTCGGTCCGACTTGCTCTTCTTAGAAGATCCGCTCTGTTTAGAGCGACTGCTGCTGGCATGGCTGCGTGGAGTAGTTGCGGTGACTTCCACAGAAGACATCGCAGGGTCCTGCACAGAATCCATATTGGACGACTGAGTATCAGCGCCGGTGTCCTTTTCACATGGGGGCCGCCATCTTCTTCCTGTTGAACCCGGAAGTGCTAATCACCTCCGGGTCGCGGCCATACTCTATACGCCTGCGTGGCCACCGGTACCAGCGCAGGCGCCGTCTACCTCCTCCCTCACCCCTGAAGCTTTCAGCTGTCACTTCCGGGGGAGAATGCAATGGAACTCCACGCTGCCTGTGCGCCTGCCGAGGACGGCTCGGCGACACTCACCCCCCGCGCTTGCTCCCGCAGAACCCCCGGATGGATTCCTGTGAGCCAGACGTCCCCTCCGTCCTGGGCCTCATGGAGTTCTGCCAGCAGAGGGGGGGAAGCTGAACCAGGACACCCGACGCAGCTTCCAGCTCTGGAGCCCTTGCCGTCCTCAAGGTAAACTGCGCAAGCGGCATCCAGGCTGGGCATCCTCTTCTCTCCGTGGATTCCCGTAGGAACAGGAAACCAAACTGTGGGAGTGAGGGGGACCGCCCCTTTTATCTCTCCGTAGGGTTTCCTGTTCCTAGGGACGGATCCCCTCTCTCAGTGGGTGCTGTCGTGGCGAAGAGAAAATAATCAGTTTTATTATTTGTCCGAAATACCTGCTCCTCAGCCAAGTGGGCCGGCGTTTCCCCCCAGCTTCAGACAGCACACAGCTGTCACTCACATGCTCTTGGCGCCGCCTCCTCCTCACCGCTGTTTTCAAAAGTAGCCGGCGCCTGCGTTCTTATCCCCTGCCTGGTGCAGGCGCAGTGAGCGCTGGCCATCTTTCCTCATATGCAGTCCAGCTGACTGCGCCTGCGCGGCCGCCCTGCCTGGGAATCCCAGCCCCGCAATGTGAATAAATCATAAGTCACTGCGGTGCTGGGAATCACAAGCAGGGCGGCCGCGCAGGCCCAGTCAGCTGGACAGCACAGCAATATTAATACAGCAAGAAAGTGAAGGCAATACCTTACCGACAGTGCAAATCTGCCCCTCCTAAATCTTCAGCAGACACCTGCTCCCCAGTAGCGGCCTTAACCTAATAAGATAGAAAAAAAATATATTAGGATATGACATGTAAGGCTATGTTCACACGCTGCGGTTTTTTTAATGCAAATTTTAAGCTGCGGTTTACAGTACAAGCAAAGTCTATGAGAACTCAGAAATCTCATGAACACATTGGTTTTATTTTCCTGACTGATTTGGAAAACTGCTGCGTTTTTGAAAACTGTAGCATGTCATTTCTTTCAGCGTTTTTTTTTTTTCACTGATAGGAAACAAAGGGTGAGCGCAAAAAACGCAGCAAAAAGTGCAGGTATCAGTTTATGCTGCGTTTAAGGTGCAAGAACCTAACAAAGTTAAA
The DNA here is from genome assembly GCF_051348905.1 of Ranitomeya variabilis. Classification (NCBI taxonomy): domain Eukaryota; kingdom Metazoa; phylum Chordata; class Amphibia; order Anura; family Dendrobatidae; genus Ranitomeya; species Ranitomeya variabilis. Next base: position 115,639,784 of record NC_135232.1, read on the forward strand.
TGTTGTATTTTTAAGGGTCACTAAACTTTATCAATATGCACAAGAGAAAACAAACAGTTTTGCCTGAGGGAAAAAAAATGCAACGTGTGAACACAGTAACAGTTTTCAACTCCAGGCATCACGTTTTCCAGCATGTCGGCATTAATGTGAATCTGTCAGCAGCTTTTTGCTATGTAATATAAGAACAGCATGGTGTAGAGACAGACACTGATTCTAGTGATGGGTCACTTCCTGTGCTGCAGTTTTGATATAATCACGGTTTTCTTTGCTGCAGATCACTAGTCCTGCAGTGATAATCTGAAGATAAAACAAGGATTTTATTGAAACAGCAACACACAGTTCAGTAAGTGACATCATTAGCTTATGCAGTGCTGTAGGATGAAAGATCTTTTTTTAAAAATTGCAGTGTTAGCAAATAGAACAATTTGGTCTGTATGTGCCATAGTAACTATTTGGAACAGTCAGGGACAAATTTCCTTAAAACATCCCCAAGGGGCGGCCATGTTGAGTACACACACCTCTTTCCAGTATTGTACGTATAAGACAGTGCAGCAGGATGTATGTTTTATGATAGTGAAATTAATGGGCGCTAATGGCCAGGAAAGTGACGATACACTAATGCAGCTCCTAGTCAGAGATGGTAGACGCATACCAGTACTAAGCTGCATCTCTGTGTATCCTGTTACAATCTGCAAGAAAAAAGTCTGGCATCCAAACTCAAAATGTATTAACCACTTTATTAACTACTACTAGAGACTCTTTATTACCAGGCCTATTTTTTTAAGCTTTTGTAGGAGCTACATTCATAGAGCCAAAATTTTTTGTTACTATTGCCTCCACATCGCTGTACGGCGGCATGCTTCATATAGGAGAAGTACCGTAGTATTTCTCAATAGCACCATTTTGGCTTACATAAAGCTTACTAATTAAAAAACAAAAACAGTTACCGATAATTAAAGGGAATGTAAAAAAAAAAAAAAAAAAGTGATTCGACCATTATTTTTTTTTTTGACATCTTAAGTGTCAGCTATTCACCATGCGACATGAAAACTGTGTAGCTCTATTCTATACGTGTATGATTATGGTAATACCAAATATGTGCTTTTTTTGTTTTGCCACTAATTTTTACTGGACTATTTTTTTTTTGGGGGGGAGGGAGCAATGGATAGAAAAGGTCTACTATGGTTCATGTTCTCAGTTTTTAAAGTATTCACTGTGTGGCTGAAATAACCTGTTAATTTTATTATAGGGAATGTCATGATTTTTTTTTGTTCAACTGAAATTTTATTAAAATTTTTCAAAATAGTTTAACAAAAAGGGGAGGAAAGACCCACCACGAGATATCAAAGACATATGACTTGAAAAAATAGCAAATAGTGCAATCTCTATTAACAAGGAAAGATATCAGTAACAGAAAATATAACCAAACCTTGATGTCTGCCCCCTTACGAGTGAGGTCAGAAGGAGGTTTAGCAATCTGAGAAAACCCCTTTTGGACACCATAATCCCAAAGGCACACTCTACTGTTCTGCGGGCCCTGGTTAGTCTGTAGTTATAGATCCGTTTTGTGCGGTTCAAGTCCCGACTTGAATAGGGCTTCAGGAGATTTTCACTCATCTGAAAGGCCTCATCCCCAACCATTACAAATGGCAGCGGTGGGCCTTGAGTGTTGGGGAGTGGTCGTGGCTGTGGGAAATTAAAATTTTTGCCATAAACACATCGGCCCATATCAGAGTTTTTAAAAGTCTGTGAATCGTTGCCACGGCCAAAAGCACCAATGTCCACAGCAATGAAGCGACAGTCCGCATCGGCTATTGCCATGAGAACAAGTGAAAAATATTTCTTATAGTTGAAGAACTGTGATCCCGTTCTGGCTGGTTTGATAATCCGGATGTGCTTCCCATCCACCGCACCCAAACAGTTGGGAAAATCACTAACAGTCCAAAATTTTTCAGCAATTTCCTTCCACATGTCCTCCGTGGGTATGGGTATAAATTCTTCACGGAGAATGGTCCATAAAGCCCGGCAGGTGTCAAAAACAATTCCGGACAGGGTGGAAATTCCAAGGCGGTACTGGAAATGAAGGGATGACAAGCTCTCTCCAGTTGCTAGAAATCTGTAGAAAGAAAAAATAATTTACAAAAATGCCAAAATACATGTCAGACCAGCAAAAATTATGACTAGCATTTGTTTAGAATTATTACGTACCTTAAGGTAACCAGGAGACGTTCCTCTGGTGGAATCGCTCTACGGAGCTGTGTGTCCTGTCTCCCGATGGCTCCTTGGACGCGATCAAGCAAATCCCGGAAAGAGTCTTGTGTATATTCCGGGAATTTTTCTGGGTTCTCATTGAGCTCGCCATACAGGGTGTGATATGCACCACGGCTCTCCCACAGTTCTACAATGGGGTGTTGCCAAAAACGCCTACGCCGTGTCCTTCTCTGTCTTTCCCGGTTTCAGTGTTGCTCCCAAGCAAACGCACAAGCCAGAAAAATCTTGATGCTTAGATCCAGTTTGAAGTAAAACCTATCCATGTGAAGATCCATCTTGTCACAGGATACAGGAGCAAAATCTGAAGATTTCAGCTGTCCTAGGGTCTATATATAGATATCCCGTAATACACGCCCTCTGTAGTCCCATTGGCTGTTTCTTGTGATCTAGATTTTTCTCCTGTAAATTTTTTCAACATGCGCACAAAAAATGCAAACGCATGAAAAACGCATAAAAAAGCATGTAAACGCAGCGTTTTAATGACGCATGCATTAACCGCATGCGGTTTTAAAACGCTGCGTTTACACGCATTTTCTTGCATTTACGCGCATTTTCTTGCGTTTTTCGTGTCCTTGCGTTTGCGGATTAAACGCTGCAGATTAAAACGCAAATGTGAAAGTAGCCTTAATGAATTTCCTATAATAGTTAGCGAATCCTAGAAAACATTGCAACGCTTTAGGTCACTAGATTGAACCAAATCAATTATAGCTTGTACCTTCCCAGGATCCATTTTAAAACCATTAACTGACAAAATGAATCACAGAAATGACGCCTCCTGAACAGATAAAATACATTTCTCAATTTTTGCAAACAAATAATTTTCCCTTAATCTTAGTAATACATCCAGGACATGTTCCTTGTGATAAAATAAAAATATCATGACGGTAAATAATAAATCTCCCAATGCAACCAGAAAATACACTGATCAAAACAAAAAGGGAACACTAAGGGTATGTGTCCACGGGCCGGATTACATCCGGATTAGCTGCGGATTGAACGTTGCGTACAGCCGCAGCGTTCAACCCGCAGAGTCCAGATGTTACAGCATAGTGGAGGTGATTTTATGAAATAACGTCTCCACTATGCGTGCGAACATGAATCTGGCGGCCCTGCGTTTACGGACATGTGGCGCATCTTTTTAGAACGCAGCATGTCTGTTTACCTTGCGGCGACACTCAGTTCCTGCAACTGGAACGGTGATGATCCTAGATTCTTTCCTTAGCCAGATCCTGAATCATCCAAGTCAAATTTGCCACCTGGTCTAAAGTATGTGAACAAGCCACATACTGGCGATAAAAAAAACCAAAAAAAAAACAAACAAACATACGTTCAGTTGTAATGTAACACTCAGTCACTATTCACGGGCAAGCCATGAGACAGGGTAGTCAGGAAGTGCACTGTCAGAGACCAGGAGGGCTCGAAGTACAGAAAGGTAATTTAAAGGAGTGGCCAGGAAACAATCCAGGGTCAAATGCCAAGAGGGTATGTCAAAACCAGGGAGTACAACAAAGGGATAGTCATATGCCAATTCCAGGGTCAGATACCTTAAGTCAGAGTGTCGAAAGCAGAAGGGGGAGTCCACAAGAGACGTCACAGGAAATCCAAGGTCTTGCACCAGGGTCAGAGGAAAGAGACAGAGCTAAGCAAACACATCCAGCTTAGGCAAATCTACAAATGACACTTTGACACTGACTTGAGCTAGCAAGCTAAATACATTGCAACTGATTAAAGACTAGGGGCTCCTGATGAAACGCCCATAGACTAAACCAGATAGAGCGCGTAGGGCTGTCAATGAAAAAGCGGACAACCCAGCATGCATCAGGATCAGATTGGAGAACTGGACTGTCAGACACAACCGACAGTCCAGCATACTCCAGATTCCATAGTGCAACTGAGTTGTCACTCATGGCGTTCGTAGGCCACAGTCAGTTATGAAAGTGTGACATTATGATAGTGAATTGAGGTAATACAACCACCATTCTAGGCACAAGATACTTGCCCGTTTTTATGGGACCTCCAAAATAGAGATTTGCCAGATTGAAAACATCTCAAGGTTGCAACACATGTAGGTTCCAAAAAAGAACTTGTAACCTGACCTACTGTACTGCATATGGGGAAATCAGTGCATATAAATACTCCCTCATGTCAAAATTGATGGGATATTGGTTTTCCCACCTAGCAAACCTAGTAATATTTCTCACAACTATCTATACTTGTTCTATAATATAAATATATACAGTATATAAAAAACCTGATTATCCTCCATATTTCTTTCTACTCTTCACCATCTGCCACCAAAATTCCATCTAAAACCCTGATAAAAATTGTTTCAGATCAGATAACCCTGGCTTGAATAGGAACATTTAGTGGCAGATGGTGAAGAGCGATGAGAAATAGTTTTATTTCAAGTATTATTTTCTGTTTAGGTGAGTCATGTACTGTACACGGGATGAAACCACTAGTTGACCTCTGTATGGAAGCTGTAGGCTACGTGATCCATACATTCCCTCATTGCCACAGTATTAATAGGCAGAATTGCTATTCAGGACTCGAGAAGTCACGAGTCATAACCAGGCACGGGTCACCTGTACGAGTCATAACTATGTATGCCTTTTTAATTTTTTTAAATTCTAGTAACTTTCAGAGAAATAGATATAATTCAGAGCGGAATTAATAAAGAAAGGACTTTAGACACAAGAAAACCACTTTTTAGTAAAAAAGTTTTAGTAACCTCTTAACGGCAAAGTATTTTTTAGTTTTACTTCTTTATAGACACAGAAAAGCCCACCAGGTCCATCTAGTCTGGCCTTCTAATGCTTCCTTCTCTTCACCTCTTAAGACAGATGTAGGGCGATAACAGGCAGGTTTTGTCACCCACTCGCACTCTGCTGGAGGTTTATACCAGGCGACATCTCTTTCAGTAAAATTATATTTTCATAATGTGTTTTTACCTAAATACTTCCACAAATTGATCCTATTTTGATTACAAATCTCCTTTGCAGGCCTCGATTTGTATAGACTTACAGAAAGCAGTGAAACGTAGGCTTGATGAAAAGTCTCACTAAAGTCAAATGTTTCATGGTGGGAAGTGTTTTATTAAAATCTATTAAAAACTAAGCACACGAATAAGGGTGAAAAATCTGAATTTATGTAGGGGGGGAAGATGAGAAATAATTTCAGGCAGGATTACAACAAAATCTACTTTTTCATCTCGCCGTGTTCCCAAGAATTTCTGTATACTTTTTGATAATATACTTAGATCCTTTTCCTGACAGGGACAAGTATGTTAATTTAGTTTGGCTAACCTTCAGGCTCTCAGGATCCAGATGGGTTAGCGACTTTTAATATCTATACTTTATTGCCTCTAAATTGATATTCAACTGCTGGGGGATCAACCTACACTGACTGGCTACTGCCTTGGCGGGCACCATCCTAGGCTCATAAGTAACTGCTCTATTCTGTTATAAGAGTACAGAACACTATTGCCCGGGTTTGGCCTGTACCACAGAGACTGCTGCTGGCTGCTACCGATTCTACTCTTCACTCCAAAATTTGAGGTCCAACCCTAATCTGTCATCTCTACTCTTATCAGTGTCAAAATGGGCAATGGCTAAATACCTAGTTCATATAATTTCAAATGCAAATGGGCCCACTATGGAGAGCTAATTTCACAATTATCTTCTAATGTTCAACATCTCCTCACTAATCCTGACCTCTTTAAGCCCTTATAGAGAACTTGTCACCTGGTCAACGGTGGCCATTTGTTTGCTCAAATTTCCATACAGTTTGGCGAATATGGGTTTTTTTATGTAGTGCCATTTTCTACGGTCTTTACCAAGGGGGTATTTATCACAGTGCAATAAAGCAAGAGAAACTAAAAACATGTCCCCAGAGAATCTTATGAGCCACATCGCCTTGGTAAAGACCAAAGCAATAGAAATACTCAGATCAGCAAAGAAAATGAGAGCAAAAAAAACTAACAGCAAACATGAATCACTTTTCACCTGATAACATCTGTATATTTTTTTATTTTACTTATTTATTTTTTACAAACTTCAGACTCAAAGATGTTTAATAAGACATTTATTAAATGGATGGCAAAGATTACTGGCCAATTGGCTAATGATTGGGTGGAGGGTTGTACCACCTCTTATATTGATGAGCTTTCAGTATGAATGGGCATCAATATCAGATCTGTGAGGGCGTCTGGGATCAGAATCCATTGACCTGATATTAAGGACCTACAGTAAGGATATAAGTAGTGGAACAACCCTTTAAGAAATTCAACTTCACGCTTCTTAATACAGATTACGTTCCTGAACAGGGTGTACCATTATTCCATTATTTAATCAGGCTAAAATACATGTGTTTCTCCAAATCAGATACTTGCTTTAGATGCCAGGCCAGTGCCCACATATATAAGGCACTGGTCATGTGCCTATATATACACAATACCCTTGTGGTCTGAAGTCCTCCTATTCTCAATGACCACAGAGTACTACCAGGTTTAAGTGGTATTGTTAATGTCAATTTCTTAACTTATGATAAAATCTTTTGTAAGTTTTCACTTAACCCCTTAATTCCTAAGCCTGGTGACCAGGCAAAATTTGAAAAATTCTTACCAAGTAGAAAAATTTGAGAGTCCTCAGTGGTTGATACCATCTTTTCAGTTAGCCACTAAAAGGTAACAAATTCCAAGCTTTCGAGACTACTCCGGTCTCTTCATCAGGCATAGAATAAGACAAAATTACAAGATGCGGAGTTATTCTATGCCTGGTGACAATACCTGAGTAGTCTCTAAAGCTTGTAATTTGTTGCCATCTTTTTAGTTAGCCATTAAAAAAGGTATCAACCACTGAGGACTCTCAAATCTTAATTTTTCTATCTACTGGCTAACAAGGTACAAAGATATATTATCTTTCCTGTAACTTTATAAAGTTCCAGGATTTTTCGCACGTTAAGGCCGGAATCACACTAGAGAGGAATACGGACGAGTGCTATGTTTTTCGTACGTGCGACTGAAATCGCAGCATGCTGTGATTGTCCCTGACACTCGGCTGAGTCTCGGCTCACTCGCACCCATATAAGCCTGTGGGTGTGAGTGAGACAATGCATTCGAGTGATGTGCGTTATACGCTGACCCCAGCAATGGAGGAGATGGAGAAATTAGTTTCTCCGCCCCCTCCGCAGCTGTGCTCCGATCCGCTCTGGGCGAGAGGCTCGGAGCACAGACATGACACTCGGCTCCTGCTTGAAGCAGATCAGGAGCCGAGGGTTATTAGCATATCATATCCGATGCTCTCGCATCGGATGCCATACACTAGTGTGACTCCAGCCTAAAACGCATTTTTCCTACAAAATTTTGGATGAAAATGAGGGATGCATCTTATAGTCCAGTTGTACCTGCCTGTGGCTTTGGATGTGGGAGTGGGGGAGCGGCAGCAGCGGACGAGCGGGTCACAAAAGTCAGGAGTCTGCGGCTGACACCTGTGCCCGCTGTTAAAACAAAATGAGTATTCACTGCTCCCCATGCCCATAGTTCCTCCCATCTCTATGCACTGAAGCCATGGGAGTGGAGAGCAGTGAATAGTCATTCTCCTTAATAGCAAGCACACGTGATCGCCGAACAGCAGCAGGAAGCAGTCAGGTCAGCTGCAGCGAACAGTGTGTCTGCTATTAAAGAGAAATGAATATTCAATGCTCCATATGCCCATAATCCTGGGAGTAGGGAGCAGGGATTATTCTGGCAGCTGACCTCAGGGTGTAAGCAGCGCATGACGTCACTGCCATGCGCTGCTTACAAGCTGAAATCAGCTGCTGGCATCAGAACAGGACACTGCAAGTGAGCGGAGGGAAGGTAAGTAGAATGGTTTATTTTTTTTATGTGTGCAGCGTGATGGGGCCATGTATACCAGGATGGGGGGCCATGTATACCAGGATGAGGGGGCCATGTATACCAGGATGAGGGGGGCATGTATACCAGGATGAGGGGACCATGTATATGAGGAAGGGGATAAGGTAAGCATGTATACCTGGATGGGGATCATACAGTTATATGAAAAATAAAAATATTTTTCCTCCTTCAAAACCTAGGTGCTTCTTAATTTTTCAGTAACACATGAAGGTATCCCAGTGATTATGAGACTGTTTTTTCGTGACAAGTTGTACTTCATGGTAAAGGGTAAATTTTTGCAGATATGATTTGCGTATATATTCATGAAAATAATGAAAATTTAAACACAAAATGTGAACATTTTGGAGTTTTCAAACTTTTAATTTTTATACCCTTAAACCAGATAGTTTTACCACACAAAATAGATAAATTATATTTAGCATATGTCATCTTTACATCAGAATCAGTTTTGAAATATATACAAAAAACTTTTTTATGAAGTTACAAAGGTTAAAAGTTTGAGCAATTTATTATTTTTCCAACACAATTTGCAAAACCTATTTTTTAAAGGGACCTCATCACATTTGAAGTGAATTTGAAGAGCCTATATGACATAAAATACCCAAAAGTGACACCATCTTAAAACTGCACCCCTGAACTTGCTGAAAACCACATTAAGTAGTTTATTAACTCTTTAGGTAAGCGTCATAGAAATTAAAGAAACGTGGAAGAAAAAAAATTTACATTCTCAATTTTCCCACAGAAATGTTGCTTTAGCCCCAAATTTGTTGTGAAAATTCTCCCGAGTACGCCGATACCCCATATGTGGGAGAAAACTAATATTAGGTCTCTAGGCAGGGCTCGGAAGGGAAAAAGCGCCATTTGACTGTTGGAAAGCAAAACTGGCTGGAGTAGATAGCGGACACCATCTCGTGTTTGCAGAGTCCATAATGTGCCTAAACCGTGGAAACCCCCCACAAGTGACCCCATTTGGAAACTACAACCCTTAAAGAATTTATTTAGAGGTGTGGTGAGCACCTTGAACCCGTAACTGTACATCATTTTGTGTGAACCCCTACCCGATCATGAAGTACACATACGTCAAATGTAATTAAAGGGTTAAAGAAGGCAGTAATGGTTATGTAATTGAAGTCTTCTGACTTCTCTAGCCTTATAGATTGGAAATCGATATTACGGTAAATATGTCACGCTGTGAAGGATTTTATTCATCCATAGGAATTATCATATAAATTTTATAAAATCTGATCTATGAGGGCTTTAGACATCTACATATGGATCATACCATGGACAACAGTTGATGGGCACAGCTCAACTATCTTCTCCCTGCAAAATAATGTCTCAATGGGTCAATTCTGTGTGTATAATATGTAAGTATATTCCTGTCCGACAGTCAAATTTTAAGTGACGCAATAACTTACGCCCCTTGGCTTTTTAGCAGCAAAAAGTGTCTAAAACACAGCTTAAAACTTTAGATTTGCCGGAAGTTGGCTCATATTGTTTTAAAAGCGTGGAAGCAAACATATCAGTAATATGTCCCATTATCCAAGCATGGTCTCAGGAGAGATCTCTACAGCAGGCTCACAATATCCCTCTTTCTACTTGTTATACCCCTAGCTAACTGCTATTCCCTAAGGCTTGCTGCTGGCCCCCTTAGCTTATTGAATGGCATGTGGAAAGACTCTGCGCTATCATTTATTATTTAATGTCCTGTTTCTTTTATTTGGTCTCAGTCGTGCAAACAATGGACGTATGATGTGTAAATCCATAAAACTAACATGCGCACAAACCCCAGATTTCTTGAAGGACAGACTAGGCCAAGCAACACGTTCTATCAGCACATTCCCTCAGCTTGAGCCTTCCCAAGACTGGATGAAAGAATGCCTCCTTGAGGGCCTATTACTGCTCTATATCGATGATCATCTTTCCACAAGTTTAATGGAACTAAAGGTAAAAATCAATTTGCAGGTGGCTGTACTGACCCCACCAATTCCCTGGAGCACAAACCAATGCAGGAGTCGTTAACAGAGAGCGGCGCCTAATTAACACTTGAAAACAAATTTAACAAGAAAGAGGAATTAATCAATGGCATCCTTGCATATTTATCATTGTGAGACAGTTATAGATCTGCTCAGAATTTACTGAGCACAACATTTTACACCATTTCATCATCTCTCAAGTCTTTGTAGAGCAGAAAGCAGAAGACAGGGCAGGTGATCTGTGGAGAAAAGCTTGCTATAGAAACCGGCGGGCAAGGGGTTCAGAAATATTGTGCTCTGGCCTAAAGTGTATAGTCACCCCAAGAAACAATTAAAAACATTATGCATTTTTTTCCCCTCGAACAAATTGCTCTCAGAAATGATCCTTTTAGAAATTGTCGAATGACATGTAAAAAGAAACCAAATCATACATTGCCCCATTTTTCAAAACCAAAGGGGAAAACAACAATGGAGCACATAGGATAGGCCATACTGCAAAAAGACAGTGAGCAATAGGAGTATGACATTTTTATCAGGGCTGTGGAGTCGGTGTCCATTTTGGTGACGTCAGAAAAAATGGACCAAATCCGAAAATATATAAATTGGGTACAGTAGTTCAATGCAGGATGTGCTGAAGGAATTTGGGAAAGTAATAAAATGTTCTATAAATGTCTGCTCTGTTCTAAGGATCTCAGCTTTTAGTGGAGATGAATCTGTGCTGCACTTTATGCACATGCTCAGCAGAGCTGTGGAGTCGGTAAGCCACAGTTGCGACTCCGACTCCTGGATTTTATCAGGTTCCGACTCCGGCTCCGACTCCTTCATAAATGGCCAATTCGTAACAATAAATTTACTATTGTAAAATATTAACATCGTGCTTATTCAGTTTCTCACCATCATATAAGTAATCAGACCACTTAGAGCAAAAACTATATTTATTAGAATACAATTAGAATATACGTAAGCTACTTACGGGTAGCGGTGTTTTTCAGGAGCCCATGACAGCACCACGAGAGAGGGGATCCGCCCTTCAGGACAGGAAACCTCCAGACATAAAAGGGCGGCACCTCTCCCCTCCGTCAGTTGGTTTACAGAGCATGAGAGAATCTCCTAGGTTAGTAGCATATAAACATTAAAACATGGTACAATTCACCCAGTGAATAAACTTAGGACCTAATGGAAAGAAGGTGCTGACCCATACAAGAAAAGAGGGTAGGGAATATAAGGGTGCTGTCATGGGCTCCTGAAAAACACCGCTACCCGTAAGTAGCTTACGTATTTATTCAGTCGCCATGACAGCACCACGAGAGACTTGCAGAGAAGTGAAAGAGACTAGGGAGGGACAACTGCTTCAAGCACCCTTCTTCCGAATGTGAGATCTGAGGAGGTACCCAAATCTAGTCTATAGTGCTTAAGAAAAGTAGACGGAGAAGACCATGTGGCCGCCTTACAAATGTCTTCAATCGATACCTCCGATCTTTCTGCCAGGAAGTTGCCATGGCCCGAGTGGAGTGAGCTTTTATATCCTCCGGGATTTGCACACCACCTGCTGAATAAGCCAGAGAAATTGCCTCCCTGATCCAACTAGCTAATGTGTTTTTGGACACCCTAAGTCCCTTTCTAACTCCCTGGAAGGATACAAATAGGGAATTATCTTTTATCCAAGTATTAGTAGCCGAAATATATTTAAGACGACATCTTCTTACATCTAGCGAATGGAATTTTCGTTCCTTATTATTAGTGGGGTTAGAACAAAACTAAGGTAAAACAACTTCCTGTAATCTATGGAATTTTGAAGCTACTTTCGGAAGGTAAAGAGGATCAGGTTTTAAGATAACTCTATCTTCTCTAAACTACATGTATGGAAGCTGTCTAGATAGAGCTTGCAGGTCACTAACCCTTCTTGCGGATGTGAGCGCGACTAAAAGGGCAGTTTTGAAGGATAGGATTTTAATTGGCACTTTGTCAATAGGTTCAAATGGTGCTTCCATTAGAGCGGAAAGCACAAAATTTAGGTCCCACGGAACCAATTTTTGTTTAATTAGAGGTCTGGACCTAGACGCAGCCTTGAAAAATCTAGATATCCAGTGATTATTGGTTAATTTACTATTATACAGAGCCCCCAGGGCCGATACCTGTACTCTGAGAGTGCTTGTGGCCAGTCCCATCTGTAAGCCCTTTTGCAAAAATTCCAAAATTCTCTTAATACAGATTTTTTTGGCCGATACGTGACCCTGAAAACTCTAAAAAATTTGTTCCAAATTCTGACGTAGATATTTGATGTGGATGGTTTTCTACTTTTTAGTAGCGTGTTTATAAGGTCTTGAGAAAACTCCTTTGCCCTTAACAGTGACCTTTCAAATTCCACGCCGCTAGATGTAAGTTGGCGACTCGTGGATGGAGAACTGGGCCCTGGGAGAGGAGATCTGGTGTTTCTGGAAGAATCCAAGGCTGAGAAATGGACATCTTCCTCAGCCAAGGAAACCATGATCTTCGGGGCCAGAACGGGGCTATCATGATTACCCGAGCCTTGTCTTCCCGTATCTTCCTCAGAACTAATGGTATTAAATTTTGAGGGGGAAAGACATAAGCGAGATTGAAGTGCCATGAAATTGAGAGAGCGTCCACTGCGTATGGGTTTTCCCTGGGGTTTAAGGAGCAGAAACGATGTAGTTTCCTGTTTTCCTTGTTCGCGAAAAGGTCTATGTCTGGGCACCCCCATAAGCGTACAATCTGATTGAAGATAGTCTGGTTCAAGGTCCAATCTCCCTGTCCGAGTTTGTTGCAGCTTAAATAGTCGGCCACGACATTGAGTTCCCCCTTTATGTGGAGAGCCGTAAGAGACAGAAGATGTTTTTCGGCCATCTGAAAAATATGATCCGCAACATTCATTAATGAATTTGACCGAGTACCCCCTTGATGATTAATATAGGCTACAGTCACTTGGTTATCTGAGAGCACTCTGACATGTCTACCCTGAAGAGGTATGAGGAAATTACATAAGGCGCATTCCACCGCTAACAACTCTTTTAAGTTGGATGTCAAGTTCTGTTCGGCTTGGGACCATAGTCCTTGAATGCAACTATTTCCCATGTGCGCTCCCCATCCCCTGGGACTAGCATCTGTAGTTAATATTCGTGACACGTCGTTTGTCCAGGGAACCCCTCTACATAAATTTGTTGTGAGTGTCCACCAATGTAAAAATATTGAAAATATACCATCCAGGTGCCCTGACAAGCGACGGGTTTATGTAATATGTCCCACTGTAGCGGCCTAGTGTGGTATTGGGCCCAGAGAACCGCCGGGATACACGATGTAAGGGACCCTAAAGGCGACATCGCTTTCCTCAGAGAGATTGATGGGTACTTGACCGTTTTAATCACTAATTGACGAATCTTATTTTTGCAACTGGAAGGCGACATTCCTGTATGCTAGAATCTATGACCAGGCCCAAAAATTCCTGTATCTTACAGGGTTGTAAGCGGGACTTTTTAAGATTAATTATCCACCCCAATTCTTGCAATACTGATGTTACTTTCCCCAATTGGTCAGTACAGTGTGATTCCGAATGACCAACAATCAACAGGTCATCCAGATAGGGTATTATTAAGACGTCCTGCTCGTGAAGGTGTGCCATGACCTCCGCCATTACTTTAGTGAATACCCGGGGTGCGACCGCAACTCCAAAGGGAAGTGCTCGGTATTGGAAGCGTTCTATAGAGTCATTAATTGAAACTGCCACTCTAAGAAATTGTTGGTGGTCTGTGTGTATTGGAATATGGTAATAGGCGTCTTTCAAGTCTAAGACAACCATGAAACAGCTGTTAAACAAAAGCTTTAATGCGGTTTTTACCGACTCCACTTTGAAGGAGGGAACCAGCAGAAATTTATTCAGACCTTTCAAATTAATGATCGTACGGAAGGATCCATCAGGTTTTTTAACCAGAAAGAGAGGGGAATAGAACCCCTTACCTTTCTGCACTGTGGGTACTCTAATCAGCACTCCCTTTTGCTGTAGACCCCGGACTTCCGACTCTAGAGCCAACTGTTCTGTAGAAGAAGAACGGACAGGCGTTATACAAAATTTGTTTTGGGGAAAAGTCTGAAACTCGAACTTTAGACCCGTTGAAATAACACTGAGGATCCATGGGCTATTAGAAATTTTCAACCAGGCAGGAAAGAAGGCTGAAAGTCTTCCCCCCACCTGGTCCGGCAGTCATTGAGGCTTATTATAGTCCCGAGAGGTGTTAAACATATAGCCTCTACCTCTTTTCCTGTTACTGTCCTGTCTGGACCTTTCTCCAATTGATTTTCCAGAACTGGCCCAAACAAATGTGTCCCTTCACAGGGAATGCCACACAATTTTGACCTTGCCTGTAAATCTCCCGGCCAACATTTAATCCATAAAGCCCTGCGGGCTACATTTGATAGAGCCGAAGACCTTGCGGCTAATTTTACCGAATCCGCCGAAGCGTCTGAGAGAGAAGCTGCTGCCTCCTGAATTATAGGAAGGGAAGATAGGATTTCATTCCTAGGGACTTTGTTCTTAAGTTGGTCTTCTAGTCAAGCCACACCCTTAGAGACCGAGCTGTACAGGTGGCCGCAATTGCTGGCCTCAGGGATCCTGCCGCTGTTTCCCAGGCCCCTTTAAAAAAAGTCAGCCTTTTTATCTAACGGGTCTTTTAAGTCGCCCAAATCTTCGAATGGCAGCGAGGACTTTTTACATGCTTCTAATCTCGGGGCATTATCCCAAGAGGACGATGCCTCTTCCTCAAAGGGATACTTTCTCTTGAATGCCGGTGGGAGTGAACCTTTCCTTTCAGGTTTCTTCCACTCCTTTGTGATTAGAGTCTTTATCTTATCAACCACCGGGAAAGATCTACGGGATTTTTTATCCAACCCCTTAAACATTATGTCCTGCATAGACCACTCTGACTGAGGTTCCTCAATCCCCATAGTGTTATTTACCGCTTTGATTAACCGATTTACTTTATCTAGTGGTAAACAGGAATATCCTGACTCAACGTCTATAGATGAAGAAGAAGACGGAGAGGAGTCTGAGGTTAGCTCAGCCGAGTCTGACTCAATTCCTGAGACTGGGGAACTAAGTTTTTTCCCTTTTTTAGAGTCTGTCCTGACTTCTTGTCTAACCATATCCCTCAAGGTAGACGTAAGGTCGGGAGCTTCTTCCTCTATAAGGCGCTGTATGCAAGGTCTGCACAGCTTTTTCTAATAAGTATCCGGGAGTAGATCCCCACACTCGCCACATTCCTTGTGTTTGGACTTGGCGGTACATTTTCTCCCCTAATAAGGATAAAGGGGGGCATAAACAGGGACATATGATCACTAGGTCAACTTTCACGTAGATCACTTACCCAGGTGCGTAGTGAATGGTACCGTAGATAATGGGGGGTCCCTTCTGGTCAAAGAAGTCTTATGACCTGAGGATTTGCTTGACTTTTGAACGTTCCTGGCTCCACCAGCGCGACTACTGCCACTAGATCGACGCTGGGAGATGGCACGGGTCTCTTCAAGAGGCTGAGGCTGCTGCCGCACCTGCGGTGCTTCCTGCTCCGGTGACTCCATTATAATAAAGGGTCAGAGACATGCAGCGGCCGCCATATTGCCCTTAAATTCTGCCCCCAACGGTACCACCCCCGGATGGGGGTCAGCAGGAAAATCCACGTGCCCTGCCCGGTACACTCCTAATTGGCCCCCGCTCGTAAAGCCGTGCCCTTAGTCCAGGCCCCGGCACATCCCCGCCTCTGCCCCAATGAAGGGAAAACGCCGACCGCCCCGTGCGGCCATTGCGCATGCCCAGCCGCGCCAATGGACTACGCCGCTGCATCAGGAGGCGCCGACGGGGACGCCGCTAGGGAACGCCCCTTCCGGCTACAGGCGCTCCCACCGCAAAAGCCGGAAAAACGATACACCCGGCGCGGCCACCGCGCATGCCCAGCCGCGCCAATGGACCGCGCCGGCCGCACCATTAGGAAGCGCCACCAGAGACGTCACCCATAACGCCCCCCAGCAAGCGCGGCGAGCCCACGGACACATGGTTGGTGCAGAGGCAGGAAGCGACCGGACCCGAGTGCAGACACAGCCGCAGAGCAGGTAGCCTATACTTACCTCGTACCTGCAGCAAAAAGGGTCACTCAGAAGCGAGCCGTTTTAGAAGGCTGCTTCTCTCTGCTGTCACCTGACACAAGCAGTCCCCCTGCTGTGTGGTGCTTCCGGCGCCCTGGCTAGTCCGAGGTAGGGGCCCTCCCGCTACCTGCATCGGACCACCAGGACTGGGAAATCTTCCTTAATCTTCAACCTTCTTCATGAGGTCTTGTCTGAAGAGGTTCGCCTGTCAGGGACAGGAAACCAACTGACGGAGGGGAGAGGTGCCGCCCTTTTATGTCTGGAGGTTTCCTGTCCCTGAAGGGCGGATCCCCTCTCTCGTGGTGCTGTCATGGCGACTGAATAAATAGCAAATAACATTTATAAACTTTTCTAAACTCGTGTAAGTAAATATGCAATAAACACTGTTATGCAGTTAATAAGAAGAAATCTATAAATTTGTCCTCAGAAAAAGTATTGCCTCTAACAGATCCTCCTTCATGGATGCCCTCAAATCTGATCTAATTATTTTGAGAGCAGAGAACAACCTCTCTACACTAACTTGGGTTGGTGGCAAAGCAGTAACCACTCGGGCAACATCTCTGACAATGTCAGGATACAGAGGAATCGCTTGTTGCACTGTTATTTTTGATGAACGGCCAAATTTCTCAATTTCTTTTAGTGCACATGAAAAATTCTGCTGAAATGTACTGGCTGTGTTCTTTGATGGGGATGACTCTTCTATGCGGGAACGCTTTGCACGGTCCTTGTGATCCAAATATTTTTCGAAATTAAATTCTTCATCAGTTGATGAGGGTGAAGATGTGGCAAGACGACCAAATTCTTCTTGTTCCTCCTGACTGTTCTGCAACCCTTTCATCCTTACTGCTATTTCAAACAGAGCTTCTTTTCCTTTAGTTAGCTGTTGATCATCTAGAAGAATCCGATGCATTGGGTCTACATAAACAGCTGCCAAAAGAATTTTATTTTGTAATAGTAGCTCCTCTCTCCGTTTCATTGATGTAGCAATGCCACTTGCAATTAACCCTCCTCTTTGGGACAGGCGAAACATCAGGTTCTTCCACTCCTTTAAGAAAATACCTGGAGTTAAGTCCTCTGCTTGTCATTTTTTAGTCACTGTAAATGGGTGCTCTAGCAATTTTTCCAGCTCAGTCACCTGATTCCACTGACTTTCATTTAGCGTCAGTTGAGGGTTAGCCATGTCTACAAGAAAGGTTTTCAGTTCAACCAAGCGCTGAATCATTAAGTAAGTACTGCCCCATCGTGTGGCTTGATCAATAATTGCCCCTTTTCCAGCACGTCTCTTCAAAATTGAGTCAACTTTAGGGGTTCTGGCAACAGTAGCCAATTTTCTCACCTTGCCAATCAGTGCAGCAGCATGTCCTTCTTGCAGACTGTCTCTTATAGCCAGCTGTAGCATATGCACAACACAGCGCATGTGATGAATGAAAGAACGTATTGACAGTTTCAACAAGATCATCTAAACTATCATGTTGCTGTTCATCTGAAGCAACTTCAGTTTGCTCCTCAGTTACAATACTGTGTTCCTCTATTTCAAACATTTGTGTCTGTGGACCCAGAATGTTCTTCTAGCTGCTGGTCACCATCATTACTCTCATTCATTAGCTTAATAGTACTTATCATATTTGAAGCATTGTCAGTTACGACAGAAAGAACTTGCTCTTTTTTAAGTTCATAGTCTTGCAGAACCTTTTCCACCAAGACCTGGAGAAACTCACTGGTGTGATGAGCTTTGGTGTCTTTTACCGCCAATGTCTTGGTAACTATTTCACTTTTGTCACAAACAAATCGGACATTGATGGCAAAATAGTTCACTCTGTGACGTGTGCAGGCATCCATTTTAAGAAACAGAAAGCGTCCCTTGAGAGTTTTTTATAAGTTCTTCCTTTTGTTTAAAAGCTTCTTCGATTACTAATTTTCTAATACTCTCTCTCTCTCCAGAGAAACACCAAGCTTGCGGGCCATTTCCCCATTCAGACACACAAAAGCTGGTCGTGAAAATAATGAAATAGACATGCACACTATCCTTTACAACAAGCTCTATGATCTGTTTTTTAAATTTATCTACTGTCATTGTCACAGTAACTTTGTCACTGACAAAATATCTTGCAACTGATGGCTGCAAAGTTCTCTGCTCCTTTGTTTGGCCGGAAGAGCTGGGCACTGGTTCATTGGTTTGGATGCAGTCTCTCTCATCCACTGCTTTCAGTACTTCTGGATGAAAGCGCTGTAAATGTCTCTTTAGATTAGAAGCTCTGGTAGGAGCATTTTTATCTTTGCCTGAATATGCACTGATCTTGGCTTCACAGCATTTGTTTTCGTCTGGATCATTTGTCATACACTGACAGACATAATGTTTTCTATCTTGAGTGATGGTGAAATGTTCAAATACAGCTGATTTAATGTGACGCTTCTTTGACATTCTCAGGTTTTTAATTCTGCATTCACAATCCAAATGACAATTGTTTTTCCTAAAAACAATTGTATAAAATTATTGCCAGGTCGTACAACTGATATAGTGGTCAGTAATACTGTTATTCCTCATGTACTCACAGTTAACTGATGCAAAGTTTGTTGAAAGGATAATACTTCTTACAGTCTTCCTCTTCTGAGTAGCAGCTGTGAGATGCTTGAAAGACGCACACCTAGTAAACATCTAGTCTAGAGGAGGAGCTTTACTACTAAGAATTTGCAACACACTTTCACTTTCAGTTTCATACATTGTAAGTAGGGGGGTTGGGGCACCATGAGGTTAACCAAGTATAAGATTAGATAAGGGCAGTGGAGAACAGTGACACGCAAGAAGTAAAGGTACCTTCACACTAAGCGACTTTGCAGCGAGAACGACGACGATCCGGGACGTTGCAGCGTCCTGGATAGCGATCTCTTTGTGTTTGACACGCAGCAGTGATCTGGATCCCGCTGTGATATCGCTGGTCGGAGCTAGAAGTCCAGAACTTTATTTCGTCGCTGATCACCCGCTGTCATCGCTGGATCGGTGTGTGTGACACCGATCCAGCGATGTGTTCACTTGTAACCAGGGTAAATATCGGGTTACTAAGCGCAGGGCCGCGCTTAGTAACCCGATATTTACCCTGGTTACCATTGTAAAAGTAAAAAAAAAAAAAAAAACACTACATACTCACCTTCTGATGTCTGTCACGTCCCCCGCCGGCGGCTTCCCTGCACTGAATGTGTCAGCGCCGGCCGGCCGTAAAGAAGAGCAATGCAGTGACATCACCGCTGCTGCCGGCGCTGACACATTCAGTCAGTGCAGGAAGCTCTCGGCAGCAGCGCGTAACCCTGTGGACGCCGGGGGACATGACAGACATCAGAAGGTGAGTATGTAGTGTTTTTTTTTTTACTTTTACAATGGTAAACAGGGTAAATATCGGGTTACTAAGTGCGGCCCTGCACTTAGTAACCTGATGTTTACCCTGGTTACCCGGGTGCTGCAGGGGGACTTCGGCATCGTTGAAGACAGTTTCAACTATGCCGAAGTCGTTCCCCTGATCGTTGGTCGCTGGAGAGAGCTGTCTGTGTGACAGCTCCCCAGCGACCACACAACGACTTACCAACGATCGCATCGCTGGTCGTGATCTTTGGTAAGTCGTTTAGTGTAACGGTACCTTAAGAAATGTCTATCTCCAGCAGAACTGCTTATCACTGTTGTTCATAGTTTGATAGAACATATATATTTGAGTAACATTTATAAAATTCATATGAAAGTTCAATTATGAAATATTAATACATTTTTTTTAAAGCTGGAGTCGGAGTCGGTACATTTCTACCTACTCCGACTCAAGCCAAAACTAACTCCGACTCCACGACTCCGACTGCACAGCCCAGATGCTCAGTAGTGACCAGTGCTGTGCAGTCGTAGTTGAGATGAATCTGTGCTGCACTTTATGCACATGCTCAGTAGTGACCAGTGTTGCGGAGTCAGTCAGAGAAATTGAGGATTCGGAGGTTTGGCTTACTGACTCCACAGCCTTGATTTTTACTGATACAATGTGGCTTTTGAAGTTAAAAAAGCAGTCACAGCAACATTTTTATCTTTTTAATATATTGCAGTTGTCATACTATAAAGCACTGTGTAACTACAATTGTTCACTTCTACGCAGTTAATTCTTCTCTTTTCAATTAGGTCTATAAAATCACATGATTAAAAAATTACTAGCTGAATCCTTCTAAGCTCTATGTAGAAACAGGAGACCCCTGTGCCAGTCATTACTAGAGATGAGCGAACGTCGTCGGCTCCCTCCTCATTCGGCAAGCTATTACCAAAGAAGCTGCAGCAGGAACCCGGATACCTGGAGCGCTCCCGATAATCACACACATGCAGCACAAGCAATCAAGTGATCAAAACTTCAAGTCCCCTAAGAGAACTATTCAATCCAGTTAAAGTGGAAAAAAAAAAAAAAAGTTAAAAAATATGAAAAAAAAAAAAAAAAGTCAAAAGTTCAAATCCACCCCTTTTACCCCATTAAAAATAAAAGCATTAAACAATACACATATTCGGTATCGCTGTGTTCGTAACAGTCCGATCAAAATATAAAATATGTATATAAATAAATTTGATTGGTAAATGGCATAACGAAAAAGAAATCAAAACGCCAGAAATACATTTTTTTGACCGTCGTAACATTGCAATAAAATGTAATATCCCAAAATGGTATAAGCACGAACGTCAACTCCGGGTGCAAATAGTAAGCCCTCTCCCAAAAAATGAAACCACTACGAGTCTCAGAAGATGGCAAATAACAAAGCAAATTTTTTTTTTCTTATCTTAAATGGAAAAAAAACTATACGTTTGGTATCTGCATACTCATACTGACCTGGAGAATCATATTGCCAGGTCAGTTTTAATATAAAGTGAACATAGTAGATAAAAAAATAATAATTGTGAAATTGCACTGTTTTTTGCAATTTCAAACACACTTGAAATTTTTTTCCCCACTTTCTAGTACACTATGCGGTAGAAAGAATTGTGTCATTCAAAAGTACAACGCGTCCCGCAAAAGTCAAGCCTTCATATGACTATACTGACGAAAAAAAAAAAAAGTTATGGCTCTTTGAAGAAGAGGAGAAACAAAAAAATCAAACACTGGCCACAGCGTTAAGGGGTTATATTTCTATCTAAAACAATCTTTTGGATATGCCATAAAAATATTATTGATGCAGGTCCCAGCAATTGGACCCACACCCATCTCAAGAATGGTGCCAAGAGGGATGTCCTTTTCTTGACCACAATACATGGTGATGGCAGCATCCCCACCACTGTATGAGGTATCTCTACACAGATCACAAACCAGTTGATCTCTCTGATCAAGACCTCCAACCACAATGTGCCATGAGTAAAAATTGGGGTATAAGAAGCTGTCCATAGACATCTTTCAGATGGCAAAGTACAACGTTTACGTGCTGTTACGATGTGAAGGCTAGACTGGTACATCGTACCTTCAGTTCTTCCAGGAGGTAGTGATCAAGGCCCTAATCTTTGGAAGTCAGGAAGGAACGGGCTCTTGTACTTCAGGGACTGAAGATGCTTGTATCGTACAACATTTCCCCTGGAAGGTCCCTCAAACCACAAAGAAAGGAAGGTTGCAAATGAGGTGCACAATGTGTTACAGAAGGGGAATAAGAAAGGACCTCATTTGGCAATGCGACACCTGCCCTGACAAACCTGGCCAGTGTATAGAAGAATGCTTCAAAGTGTACCACACATCCAAGGACTACAAAATGTCTGACTTCCACAACTCGTGTATGCCAACCTGACGTACACTACACAACTCACGTATGCCACTACATTATAAAATTCACATACCAGGAAACAGGGAAGGAGGAAGGGAATTTCCAGCACGTCCATCCAGTGTTTTTCCCTTCCCCTCCTCTCTCCCTCAGACATACCAGGAAACACTAGATCAATTCCAAAATGGGGTCACTTGTGGGGTGTTTTCATTGTTTGAGCACATCAGGAGCTCACCAAAAGCGACATAACACATGCAGACCATACCATCAAAGTCTGGTTCCAAAACATCACTCCTTTCCTTCCAAGCCCTGCGCCCAAATAATAGTTTGCATCTACATACGGGGTATCTGTGTACTCAGGAGAAATTGCACAACATATTTTGGGGTACATTTTCTCCTATTACCCTTGAGAAAAAAAAATAAAATAAAATGAAAGAATTTTCCTGGAAAAAAAATGTGATTTTTTTATTTTATCGGCTCTATGTTATAAACCTCTGTGAAGCACCTGGGGGTGGAAGGTGCTCACGACACAGCTAGATAAGTTCCTTGAGGGGTCTAGTTTCCAAAATGGTGTCACTTGTGAGTGTTTTCCACTGTTTAGGCACAATCAGGAGCTCTCCAAATGCAACATGGGGTCCGCTCTGGATTCCAGCCAATTTTGCATTCAAAAAGTCTAACCCATGCGCCTTCCCTTCCGAGCCCTGCTGTGCACCCAAACAGTGGTTTTCCCCCAAATCTGGGGTATCAGAATGCTGAGGAGAAATTGTACAAAAAATGTTGGGGTTCATTTTCTTCTGTAACCCTTGTGAAAAAAAGAAAATGGATCTAAAGTAAAATTTGTGTGAAAAAAGTTATGTTTATTTTTGCCTACCACATTCCTTTAATTTCACTGAAGCACCTGAAGAGATAATAAACTTCTTGAATGTGGTTTTGAGTACCTTGAGTGGGTCAGTTTTTAGAATGGTGTCACTTTGGGGGGTATTTTCTGTCATAAAGGCCCCTTCAAAAAAAGGATCTTTAAATTTTGTTGGAAAAATGAGAATTCGCAGGTCAAATTTCAACCCTTATAACTTCCTAACCTAAAAAAATTATGTTTCCAAAATTTTGCTGATGTAAAGTAGACATATTTATTAATTATTTTGTGTGACTCATCTCTCTGATTTAAGGGCATAAAAATTCAAAGTTTAACCCCTTCATGACCCAGCCTATTTTGACCTTAATGACCTGGCCGTTTTTTGCAATTCTGACCAGTGTCCCTTTATGAGGTAATAGCTCAGGAACGCTTCAACGGTTCCTAGCGGTTCTGAGACTGCTTTTTTTCCACAAAAAAATTAATTTAGCCTCAATTTTTTCATTTTCACATGGGCAACAGGATAAAATGGATCCTAAAATTTGTTGGGCAATTTCTCCTGAGTACACCGATACCTCACATGTGGGGGTAAACCACTGTTTGGGCACATGGTAAGGCTTGGAAGCGAAGGAGCGCCATTTGACTTTTTGAATGAAAAATTATCTCCATCGTTAGCGGACACCATGTCGCGTTTGGAAAGCCCCTGTGTGCCTAAACATTGGAGCTCCCTTACAAGTGACCCCATTTTGGAAACTAGACCCCCCAAGGAACTTATCTAGATGCATAGTGAGCACTTTAATCCCCCAGGTGCTTCACAGAAGTTTATAACGCAGAGCCGTGAAAATAAAAAATAATTTTTTTCTCAAAAATGATTTTTTAGCCCACAATTTTTTATTTTCCCAAGGGTAACAGGAGAAATTGGACCCCAAAAGATGTTGTCCAGTTTCTCCTGAGTACGCTGATACCCCATATGTGGGGGTAAACCTCTGTTTGGGCACACGTCGGGGTTTGGAAGGGAAGTAGTGACGTTTTGAAATGCAGACTTTGATGGAAGCTCTGCGGGCATCACATTCCATTTGCAGAGCCCCTGATGTGCCTAAATAGTAGAAACCCCCCACAAGTGACCCCGTTTTGGAAACTAGACCCCCCCAAGGAACTTATCTAGATGTGTAGTGAGCACTTAGAACCCCCAAGTGCTTCATAGAAGTTTACAACGCAGAGCCGTGAAAATAAAAAATAATTTTTCATTCCTCAAAAATTATGTTTTAGCAAGCAATTTTTTATTTTTGCAAGGGTAACAGGAAAAATTGGACCCCAATAATTGTTGCCCAGTTTGTCCTGAGTATGCTGGTACCCCATATGTGGGGGTAAACCACTGTTTGGGCGCACGTCGGGGCTCAGAAGGGAGGGAGCACCATTTGACTTTTTGAACGCAAGATTGGCTGGAATCAATGGTGGCGCCATGTTGCGTTTGGAGACCCCTGATGTGCCTAAACAGTGGAAACCCCTCAATTCTAACTCCAACACTAACCCCAACACACCTCAAACCCTAATCCCAACTCTAGATATAACCCTAACCCCAACACACCCCTAACCACAACCCTAACCCAACACACCCCTAACCCTAATCCCAACCTTAACCCTAATCCCAACCCTAACCCTAATCCCAACCCTAACCCTAATCCCAACCCTAACCACAACCCTAACCCCAACACACCCCTAACCCTAACCACAAGCCTAATCTTAACCCTATTTCCAACCCTAGCCCTAATTCCAACTCTAAGGCTATGTGCCCACATTGCGGATTCGTATGAGATTTTTCCGCACCATTTTTGAAAAATCCGCAGGTAAAAGGCACTGCGTTTTACCTGCGCATTTACCGTGGATTTCCAGTGTTTTTTGTGCGGATTTCAGCTGAGGATTCCTATTGAAGAGCAGGTGTAAAACGCTGCGGAATCCGCACAGAGAATTGACATGCTGCGGAAAATACAACACAGCGTTTCCGCGCGGTATTTTCCGCACCATGGGCACAGCAGATTTGGTTTTCAGTAGGTTTACATGGTACTGTAAACCTGATGGAAAACTGCTACGAATCCGCAGCGGCCAATCCGCTGCGGATCCGCAGCCAAATCCGCACCATGTGTGCACATAGTCTAATCTAACCCTAATTCTAGTTCTAACCCTAATTCTAACCCTAGCCCTAACCCTAGCCCTAACCCTAGCCCTAACCCTAGCCCTAACCCTAGCCCTAACCCTAGTGGGGAAGGAAAAAAATATATATATTTTCTTTATTTCTATTATTGTCCCTACCTATGGGGGTGATAAAGGGGGGGTTAATTTACTATTTTTTTTATTTTGATCACTGTGAAAGGTTTTATCACAGTGATCAAAATGTACCTGGAACGAATCTGCCCACCGGCAGATTCGGCGGGTGCACTGCGCATGCGCCCGCCATTTTGGAAGCCCATAAAGAAGTCGGACAGACACCGCGAGGCTCGGTAAGTATGAGGGGGGGGGGGGGTAGATCGGAGCACGGGGGGGGGGATCGGAGCACGGGGGGGGGGGGTGGATCCAAGCACGGGGGGAGCGGACAGGAGGAAGGGGGGAGCGGACAGGAGGACGGAGGGGAGCGGACCACAGTACGGGGCAGAAAGGAGGACTGGGGAGGTGATCGGTGGCGGTGGGGGGGGGCAGATTAGGTTTTCCAGCCATGGCCGATGATATTGCAGCATCGGCCATGGCTGGATTGTAATATTTCACCATTTTCATAGGTGAAATATTACAAATCGCTCTGATTGGCTGTTTCACTTTCAACAGCCAATCAGAGCGATCGTAGCCACGGAAGGGGGGGGGGGTGAAGCCACCCCCCCTGGGCTGAAGTACCACTCCCTTTGTCCCTGCAGATTGGGTGAAATTGGAGTTAACCCTTTCACCCGATCTGCAGGGACGCGATCATTCCATGACGCCACATAGGCGTCACAGGTCGGATTGGCACCGACTTTCATGACGCCTACGTGGCGTCAAAGGTCGGGAAGGGGTTAAAAATTGCAAAATTTTCTTCAAATTCATGATTTTTTGACAAATAAACACAAGTCATACTGAAGAAAGTTTACACCCATCATGACGTACAATATGTCACAAAAAACGCACTCAGAATCAGTTTGATCCATTGAAGCGTTCCCGAGTTTTTACCTCGTGTGAATGAGGTCCTGGGAAAGAGGATGAGGGGATAAAGAGGGAGAGCGCTATCTAAGCGTAGTAAAAGAGTGAATCTTACTTGGTGAGAAAAGTTCAACTTGAATCTTGCTAACCTGCTGTGGTTGTGCAAGGAGGCACAACACTGGGAAAAGTTTGCAAACAAGGGTGATCCGTCCACTGGTGTGCTGCCCGTCTGTAGCATGGAGAGGATTTTCCTCTCCCAGAAAAACAATTCCTCCACTTGGATAATGTAAATAAGGATGTTTCAGAGCGCTTTCTTCAGCGGATCCTTAACCCAATTTAGAGTAAGAAGGTTATATAGCCAAAAAACCAAGTATTTCTGATGTTAAATCAGAAGATAAGTAATATCTGATGTTATGTAATATGTATGTACAATATTCTTTTCTTGGGGATGAAGTTATAATATACGTATTGTAACTGCTAAACAGTTTGATAGAAAGCGATTGGTTCCTCAGTTAGTACAACGCACCCATTAGTAATGAAAATGGGGCATAAATAGCTTCTAACAAAATCATTTTATTATACACCTGATGAAGGTCTACAAGGCTGAAACGCGTTGTGTATTTAATACGTTTTTGTCTTTTATAAAGTTTTGTATTTGCTGTACATAGCCAATAAAATATCATCTAATTAAACGTCAAAGATACTTGGTTCTTTGGCTACATAACCTTCTTACTCTAAATTGGGTTAAGGATCCTCTGAAGAAAGCGCCCTGAAACATCCTTATTCACATTATCCACGTGGAGGAATTTTTTTTTATGGGAGAGGAATATCACCTCCATGTTATTACAGATGGGCAGAACACCAGTGGAAGGATCACCCTTGTTTGCAAACTTTTCACAGAGTTTTTACCTCTGACACTGGTCAGTATTGTAAAATGTTGCCTGGAGGTGAAGGAAGGGGGAGGGGTAAAGGGGTTAATGGATATGAAATTGGCAAACATTTCTTCTTCTAATATGCATATGTCAGTGTACTTACTAATGGAGGGCCACCTAGAAAAATGGTTCCCTGTTTTCGAACGATGATGCTTTCATCAGCCATAGCTGGTACATACGCTCCCCCGGCTGTACAGGATCCCATCACTACTGCAACCTGCAAGTAAGGTCCAAATAATCGTTACAAATTAACTGCAGAAAAGGTAATAAATTCTGAACAATTTACCGGTATATGAACAATCAGAGAGCTGTGTAACACTCACTTTGAAGGGTTAATGTTTACACCAACTGATATCACTAAGGGCAGCACGGTGGCTCAGTGGTTAGCACTGCAGCCATGCAGCTCTAGGGTCCTGGGTTCAAATCCCACCAAGGACAACATCTGCAAGGAGTTTGTATGTTCTCCCCGTGTTCGTGTGGGTTTCCTCCGGGTTCTCCGGTTTCCTCCCACATTCCAAAAGACATAGTGATACGGAATTTAGATTGTGAGCCCCATTGGGGACAGTGATGATAATGTGTGCAAACTGTAAAGCGCTGCAGAATATGTTAGCGCTAAGATTATTACTATGCTATTAAATTGGAATACATTCCCAGATTGCCTCTTCTCAGTGACTGACTTCTGGTATCAGTAAATTCGATACAATATTATAGTTCTAAGCTGGCAATAAGATCTGGATTTTACAGAAATTACAGCTTTGTATATATACACGGATTTCCTGCAATGCAAACTTGTGACAATACAAATGATTCAATGACCTGAGAAATTCCTTGTGATGACATCCTCGCCTGGTTGTAGAAAATTCGTCCAAAATGATCACGGTCCGGGAATACATCCGCCTGACGAGGTAGATTTGCGCCACCAGAATCCACTACATCGGGATAAAAAGATATATGGGATCATCTGTAAAGTCATAATTCATTCAGTCTTATGGTAAAATGTACGGATGACACAGGGCAAGAAACCAATTCCCCTTAAAGGGGTTGTTCGCTTTCAGATCGGCCACAGATGCAATTAGTAAAAAAAAATTACAAACTGCGCTATACTCCCCTTCCCTGGGTCCACCCGTGAGGCTCTGCTGCCGCTTCTGGTGTCGGACATTGGATGATGTCACTCTGAAGGCATGGCAGTCCATGAGCTCAGCCGCAATATTAGTGTATATGGAACGCTTTCTTCAAAGTCAGTGAGCTCCCCAATTGGCTACTCTGCTTTCAATGACATCAGCACCGCAGCCTACGCCAGATATCCGGAACTGCAGCGGAAACTCGCCGGTAGACTCAGGGAATAGAAGTACAATGTTTTAGTTTTCTTAACCCACTAGTGATGGAGTTAATTTTGACCTTACTGTTACTAGTGAAATTTGGTCGAAAAAATGTGCCTATATGTTTGAAAATATGGAAAATTTGCCCAGAAATTGGAATGTTTCACAATTTTAAATTTTTATGCCCTTAAATCAAATGTTATACAACACAAAATAGTTAATAACATTTCCCACATGTCTACATCACATCTGCATCATTTTTCAAACTTAATACCTCCACGACATGCGCCGTACATGTACTGCACATGTCGTGTCTTCCCCCTTTGATGTGGGCTCCAGCGGTGTTTTGAGCAGCTGACATGTGCCTGCAATAGGTGGAATCGCGATCCACCTGCAGCTATTAACCTATTAAATGCCATTATCAAACTGAAAAAAAAATATATACATATACATACATACATACATATATATATATAGATAGATAGATAGATAGATAGATAGATAGATAGATAGATAGATAGATAGATAGATAGATAGATATCTCAACCCTACACATATTTGGTATCGCCGCGTTCAGAATCGCCTGATCAATAAAAAAGGATTAACCTGATCACTAAACGGCGTAGCGAGAAAAAAAATCAAAACGTCAGAATTACTTTTTTTGGTTGCTGCGACATTGCATTAAAATGCAATAACAGGCGCTAAAAAGAACGTATCTGCACCAAAATGGTTTTAATAAAAACGTCAGCTCGGCGCACAAAAAATAAGCCCTCACCCGACCCCAGATCATGAAAAATGGAGACACTATGGGTCTCGGAAAATGGAGCAATTTATTTATTTATTTGTTTTTTTAAACAAACTTTGGATTTTTTTCACCACTTAAAATAGGGATTTTTGTGTACTCACCGTAAAATCCTTTTCTCCGAGCCAATCATTGGGAGACACAGGACCATGGGTGTTATGCTGCTGCCACTAGGAGGACACGAAGTAATACAGAAAGAATAGCTCCTCCCCTGCAGTATACACCTTCCTGCTGGCTCCAAGTGAACCAGTTCAGTAACAAAGCAGTAGGAGCTTAACATTTAGCCAGGATGAACTATGTCAAAACCAAGGCAACACAGAAAACCAAAGCTGTTAGGCTAACAGGGTGGGTGCTGTGTCCCCCAATGATTGGCTCAGAGAAAAGGATTTTACAGTGAGTACACAAAAATCCCTATTTCTCCTACGCCTCATTGGGGGACACAGGACCATGGGACGTCCTAAAGCAGTCCCTGGGTGGGGAACAATCAACTGTAATTGCTCCTTGTACCCACA
The DNA here is from genome assembly GCF_051348905.1 of Ranitomeya variabilis. Classification (NCBI taxonomy): domain Eukaryota; kingdom Metazoa; phylum Chordata; class Amphibia; order Anura; family Dendrobatidae; genus Ranitomeya; species Ranitomeya variabilis. The sequence goes on from NC_135232.1 coordinate 115,669,420, forward strand.
GGTTACAGGTGCGGCACAGCCGCCTGCAAAATTTGTCTGCTGACGGTCACATCTGCCGAGGCCTGAGAATGAATATGACAATGTTTTGTAAACGTATGCAGACTAGACCAGGTTGCAGCTCTGCAAACTTGTGCTCCCGAAGCTTGGTGCCGGATGGCCCAAGACGCACCCACTGACCAAGTAGAATGAGCTTAATCCCTGCTGGGACAGAATGATCTCTGACTCAATAGGACTCCTGAATAGCTGAACGATCCGTTTTGCTAATGTCACCTTGGGAGCGAGAAACTCCTTCCTTGGCCCTTCCTGGAGCACAAACAGGGCATCCGACCTGTGGAAGGACGCCGTCCGCGAGACGTATCTCTTGAGAGCGCTCACTAAATCCAGTGTGTGGAGGGCCTTCTCAATGTGATGTACTGGGGCCAGACAGAGACGGTAAGACAATCTCCTGATTGAGATGAAAGGATGAGACAACCTTTGGCAAAAACGACCACCTTATCCAGATGAAAATTCCGGAACAGAAACTTGACAAGACAGAGCCGCCAGCTCTGAGACCCATCTAATGGATATGAGCGTAACCAGGAACCTTGAAAGAAAAGACAGGGAAACCTCCTGTAGAGGTTCGAAAAGAGCTTCTTGCAAGACTCCGAGGACCAGATTAAGGTCCCATGGTTCCGACAGCATCTTACAGGGCGGCACTCCTATGGGAGACTCCCTGAATGAACGTCTTCACTTGTAATCTGTTAGCAATCCTGCGTTGGAACAGAACGGATAGGGCTGAAAACTGCCCCTTGAGAGAACTAAGAGCGAGACCTAAGTCCAAACCCGTTTGTAAAAATTTGAAGGTGGAAGGAATGGAAAATGCAAGAGGAGAACGACGCGGTCGTTGCACCAGCAAAAGAAGATTTTCTAAGTGCGATGATAAATACGCATAGACGTAGGCTTCCTGGCGCTGATCATGTTAGAGATGACTTCCGGAGAGAAACCTGCCTGGGTTGGAACCCAGGACTCAACGGCCATGCCGTCAAACACAGGGCCTCGGAATTCTGGTGGTAAATGGGGCCCTGTGAAAGGAGGTCTGCATGATTCTGTAATTGCCAGGGAACATCGGCGACTAGTTGAACTAGTTCCGCGTACCACGCCCAGCGCGCCAATCTGGCACAATCAGGATTACCGGTACTCCCTCCGCTCTGATCTTCCTGATGACTCTCGGCAGTAAGGGAGCGGGGGAAATATGTACGGAAGCCGAAAATTACGCCACTGAAGTACAAGTGCATCTGCCCCGATTGCTGCTGGATCGTGGGACCGAGCTATGAAGTCGGGAACCTTGGAATTTAGCCGTGAAGCCATCAGATCCCCATCGGGGGAGCTCCAACGACAGCAGATCTGGTGGAAAATCGCCGAAAGAAGAGACCACTCCCCGAAGTCGAGGCCTTGACGACTAAGGAAATCTGCCTCCCAATTGTCCACTCCCAGGATGTGAACCACAGAAGTCATTGAGCGGTTTTCCTCGGCCCAACAGAGAATGTCGTTCATGGCTGCCATGCTGTAGGTTCCCCCTTGTCGGTTGATGTACGTCACTGCAGTGGCATTGCCTGACTGCATCCTGATGGGACGACCCGCCAGGAAGGGATAGAACTGGAGAAGAACTAACCTGATTGCCCGAATTTCTAAGATGTTAGTCAGAAGGCGTGATTCCTGAAGTGACCGGCGGCCCTGAGCAGTGTTACTTAAGAACACCGCTCCCCAGCCTAGAAGACTGGCATCTGTTGTCACAACTTGCCAATGTACTGGAAGAAGAGACTTCCCTTGATTCAGGGAGGACTTTAATGTCCGCCACCTGAGAAACTGACTCGCTGGGGAAAGAAGACCCCACGGGCGAGGGAGAGCGGGTTCCTGTCCCAAACGGCCAGGAGTGCATGCTGTAAGGGACGGAGGTGTATTTGGGCAAATGGAACCTCCTCCAAGGCTGCTACCATCCTGCTGAGGAGTTCCATACTGAAAACGAGGAGAGGGAGTATGCGATTGGGAGAGCTTCCCGCTGTAAGGCTGAGATCTTTTCCGGGGGAAGAAGCACCAACCCCTGGGACGAGTCCAGTATCAATTTTAGAGAGGAAATTCGCTGAGCCGGTACTGGGGAAGATTTTTTTTTTTTTTTTTTAAGTTTATCTTCCAACCCAGATGAGAGAGTATCTATTGTGATGTTCACGGCCTCCTTGCAGGTGCGGAAAGAGGGGCCTTTGATGAGGATATCATCAAGATAAGGTAGCACCACCACTCCTCGGGAGTGGAGTATGGCCACTGCAGCCACCATGACCTTTGTGAGTACCCTGGGGGCGATGGCGAGGCCGAAGAGCACAGCTGTTGTTCCTGAACTGCGAAGCAAAGAAAACCTTTAGTGGGAAGGTAAAATAGAAATGTAGAAGTACGCGTCCTGGATGTCTATAGACGACAGAAACTCACCTTTTCCCATGGAGGCGATGACAGAACGAAGCGATTCCATCTGGAACTGTCGCATCCTGACGAATGTGTTCAGCAGTTTTAGGTCCAGTATGGGCCGTACTGTAGCGTCCTTCATTGGAACCATGAAGAGGTTTGAATAAAAAAAACCTTGAAATCGTTCGCTTTGAGGGACCGGAATAATAGGTCCGTCTTTACTCAGAAAGCATATAGCTTGGAAGAACTCTGAAGCTTTTGCCCTGGGACGACGAGATAAGAAGTCTATCTTGTATCCAGAGAACACTAAGGCGCGGATCCACTCGTCGTGAATGACCGAGAGCCACGCAGCACTGAAGGAAAGCAGGCGGCCACCTACTTTGAGGGTGTCCCTCGGATACCACAAGGAGTCATTGTGTGGAAGATCTGCCCGTTCTGGAGCCTCTGGATCCCGACTGCCTAGGCCCGGCCTTCCATCAAGGGAAAGGGGTATCAGATGCCTGGAAACCTCTGTCTGCACGTTGTGCCCGGCCAGAACCGGGAGATGTGGAAGTAGAGGACCAGTTGGAGTTGTAACGGAAAAAAAAAAAATCGGGACCGAGCCTGTGGTTGTGGAAGAAATTTACTCTCCCCTCCAGTGGCGTCGGAAATCAATTGGTCGAGCTTTTCGACAAAAAAAGGCGACCGCTCTGATATGGTAGAGAAGTCAATGACTTTTTGGAAGCAGAAGCCGCATACCAGTCCGTGAGCCATAAGGACCTCTGGATGGTGATGGCGTTTGCTGCTGCTTGAGAAGCGCAGTTAGCGGCATCCAGGGACGCAGTTACTATGACGTCTCCAACTCTGGCTATCTGAGTAGCGAGGCCCGCTATCCCGGGGGAAAGATTGGTATCCAGCACCGCTGAAGACAAGACCTCAGCCCAGTGGGTCATAGCCTTAGCCACCCACGTAGCGGCAAAAGATTGGAAGAGTGCGGCTACTGAGGCCTCAAAGGCTGACTGCGCCATATTGTCGATCTGACGATCGTTTGGGTCTTTTAATAGAGGCGCCCTCCAAGGAGGATAAAACAGATTTAGTAGGGAGACTGCGACCAATCTTTTCTTGGATCCTGGGCAAAGGAATATTTTGACTCCATGGGTTTGCCCTGTGAAACGTTTATCTGGATGGATCTTGCAAGAATCAACGGTTTCCTTAAATTCGGGAGAGTGGCTAACACTCTGAGCTCGCTTGGTCCTCTTAAAGGACACGGCATGATCCGTTTTAGATAAAAGGTTCCTCCTCAAGCTTCAAAGCCTTATTCACTGACTCAATGAGAGAGTCGAGAGTCTCCTGATCGTGATGAAATTCCTGATCTAGGGACGTATCAGAATCATCCTCTGAAACAGGTTTTCTACTAGCCCCAATGGAAGGGGAGCGAGAAATGGAGCTCTCAGAACCCGAATCCCGGTGATGGTCTGAGGATATGGCAGAGTCCTGTTCCTGGAAGAGCGAGAGCTCCTTGGCAAGGTATGACCCCTGAAGTACAAGGGGTACTGATCATCGGAAGCGTCATCCGAAATAGTGCCCTGGTTAGAGGGGGGGTCTCGGAACGATTCTAACGCTTTTGCCAGGGATGCCATAGACCGGGTAAGGGAGGTAGCCCACTCAGGGGGACTAGGCTCACTGGGTTCGGTATCAGTAACAGGTGGTTCCTGAGCAGTCACCGGTTCACAAGCTGTGCATAATGCAGTATTGTGACCGCGGGATAGTGACACCTTACGAGCGGTACATGCCGCAAAAAACATAGTGTGGGTTTTCCCAGAGTTTTTGAGGCTTTGATTGAGGCATAGCATAGCCTTGAGGAGAGCACTTACTAACAGGGGAAGGGTTAAGCTATGTTTCTGGAGCTTACCCATGGTCCTGTGTCTTGAGTCCCCAGGGGAGGTCCGCAGTGTGATGCCATGGGAGTTATACACAGGAATCGATAGTCCTGAAGGCTGTGATTGAAAAGGCTGGAGCAGCGCTGCAGCATCAGCCCTGTGGGTGTACGAAGATGGCCGCCGAGATCAGGAAGTGAGAGTGTCTCTCGGGGAACGAGAAGCGCCAGAAAGAGTGGGCGGCGGTAACTGCCGGTGGGCGTTTCCAAAATTCCAGCCTGTATGAAGGGGAAAAGCCGGGGGCTAAATTTTAAACCTGCGGTTGCGGCCTGCGGCGCCGCGACCGCTACTAGCGGAGAGTTTCTGCTGCCATGCGTCATCCGCTATATCAGTGGTGATGCAGAGGGGGGCTGCACGGACGCCATACATAATATGTCCGGCTGTGCACCTGGCTCCAGGAGAGGTAGATGGAGGGCTACTCCATGTGGTCGCCTGCTATGGAGGGGGGAGATCGGAACGCGAAAGAACAGTCGCCCGCAAGGTGAGCTCAGGGCTGGCATCCAACGTTGCAGGAAAGGATACGGGAGGAACGCTCCACGTGCTCGCCTGTTGATGATTCGGGGGAGATCAGAACCTAGAAAGGGTCCGTCGCCCCCATTAGCTCCGTTAAGGAAAAAATAGAATAAAAAGTAAAAATTAAAATAAAAACGGTGGGGTCTGAAACAGACCCAAGTGCCTCCAACATACACTAAGCAAGAACTGGTTCACTTGGAGCCAGCAGGAGGGTGTATACTGCAGGGGAGGAGCTATTCTTTCTGTATTACTTAGTGTCCCCCTAGTGGCAGCAGCATAACACCCATGGTCCTGTGTCCCCCAATGAGGCGTAGGAGAACATAAGAACCTAGACATGTTTGGAGTCTATGAACTCTTAATGACCTGGAGAATCATAATGGCAGGTCAGTTTTAGCATTTAGTGAACCTAGTAAAAAAGTCAAACAAAAAACAAGTGTGGGATTGCACTTTTTTGTTGCAATTTCACCGCACTTGGAATTTATTTCCCATTTTTGAGCACACAATGTGGTAAAACCAATAGTGTCATTCAAAGGTACAACTCGTCCCGCAAAAAACAAGCCCTCACATGGCCATATTGAGGGAAAAATAAAAAAAATAAAAAAGTTACAGCTCTGGGAGGAAGGGGAGCGAAAAACGAAACAGGGCTCCGCCATGAAGGAGTTAATTTTTCTGTTAGGAAGTCAGAAGGGTTAAAAGTTGACCAGCGATTTCTAATATTGCCAAAAAATTTACAAAACCATTTTTTTTTTTGCGAGGGGGACCTCATCACATTTGAAGTGACTTCGAGGGTTCTATATGAGAGAAAATACCCACAAACGACACCATTCTAAGAACTGCACCCCTCAAAATCACATTCAAGAATTTTAATAACCCTTCAGGTGCTTCACAGGAATTAAAGGGGCATTACATGGTTACATCCACTAGTAACCAGCTATCTCATTGTCACTATATCAGTGGTTGTAACCATGGATACTTAAGGTCCTGCAATGCCTGCACATGAGCAAGCGACATAGCAAATCAGAAAAACTATACTACATTTCTAATTGGAGGTATTTGCTAATATTATTACACCTACTACATATTGGAATGGGATGTTGGAAATGGAAATACCCCTTTAATAGAATGTGTAAGGAAAAAAAAAATGAACATTTTACTTTTTTTTTTCCACAAAAATTTTACTTCAGCCCCAATTTTGTTTCTTTTACAAAAGGTAATAGCAGAAAACGAACACCAAAATATGTTGTGCAATTTCTCCTGAGTACGCCAATACCCCATATGTGGGGGAAAACTACTACTTGGGCACACGGAGGGCTTGGAAGGAAAGGAGCCCTGTCACATTTGGAGAGCCCCTGATGTGCCTAAACAGTGGAAACCCCTTACAAGTGATCCCATTTTGGAACCTAGACCCCTCATGAAATGTACAGTTAGGTCCATATATATTTGGACAGAGACAACATTTTTCTAATTTTGGTTATAGACATTACCACAATGAATTTTAAACAAAACAATTCAGATGCAGTTTAAGTTCAATCTTTCAGCTTTCATTTGAGGGTATCCACATTAAAATTGGATGAAGGGTTTAGGAGTCTCAGCTCATTAACATGTGCCACCCTGTTTTTAAAGGGACCAAAAGTAATTGGACAGATTCAATAATTTTAAATAAAATATTCATTTTTAGTACTTGGTTGAAAACCCTTTGTTGGCAATGACTGCCTGAAGTCTTGAACTCATGGACATCACCAGACGCTGAGTTTCCTCCTTTTTGATGCTCTGCCAGGCCTTCACTGCGGTGGTTTTCAGTTGCTGTTTGTTTGTGGGCCTTTCTGTCTGAAGTTTAGTCTTTAACAAGTGAAATGCATGCTCAATTGGGTTGAGATCAGGTGACTGACTTGGCCATTCAGGAATATTCCACTTCTTTGCTTTAATAAACTCCTGGGTTGCTTTGGCTTTATGTTTTGGGTCATTGTCCATCTGTAGTATGAAACGACGACCAATCAGTTTGGCTGCATTTGGCTGGATCTGAGCACACAGTATGTCTCTGAAGACTTCAGAATTCATTCAGCTGCTTCTGTCCTGTGTCACATCATCAATAACCACTATTGACCCAGTGCCACTGGCAGCCAGCATGCCCAAGCCATCACACTGCCTCCGCCGTGTTTACAGATGATGTGGTATGCTTTGGACCATGAGCTGTACCACACCTCCGCCATACTTTTCTCTTTCCATCATTCTGGTAGAGGTTGATCTTGGTTTCATCTGTCCAAAGAATGTTCTTCCTGAACTGTGCTGGCTTTTTTAGATGTTTTTTAGCAAAGTCCAGTCTAGCCTTTTTATTCTTGATGCTTATGAGTGGCTTGCACCGTGCAGTGAACCCTCTGTATTTACTTTCATGCAGTCTTCTCTTTATGGTAGATTTGGATATTGATACGCCGACCTCCTGGAGAGTGTTGTTCACTTGGTTGGCTGTTGTGAATGGATTTCTCCTCACCATGGAGATTATTCTGCGATCATCCACCACTGTTGTCTTCCGTGGGCGCCCAGGTCTTTTGGCATTGATGAGTTCACCAGTGCTTTCTTTCTTTCTCAGGATGTACCAAACTGTAGATTTTGCCACTGCTAATATTGTAGCAATTTCTCGGATGGGTTTTTTCTGTTTTCGCAGCTTAAGGATGGCTTGTTTCACCTGCATGGAGAGCTCCTTTGACCGCATGTTTACTTCACAGCAAAACCTTCCAAATGCAAGCACCACACCTCAAATCAGCTCCAGGCTTTTTATCTTCTTAATTGAGAATGACATAACGAAGGGATTGCCCACACCTGTCCATGAAATAGCCTTGGAGTCAATTGTCCAATTACTTTTGGTCCCTTTAAAAACAGGGTGGCACATGTTAAGGAGCTGAAACTCCTAAACCCTTCATCCAATTTTAATGTGGATACCCTCAAATGAAAGCTGAAAGTCTGAACTTCAACTGCATCTGAATTGTTTTGTTTAAAATTCATTGTGGTAATGTCTATAACCAAAATTAGAAAAATGTTGTCTCTGTCCAAATATATATGGACCTAACTGTATATAGAGGTGTGGTGAGCACCTTGAACTCCCAGGTGCTTCACAGAAGTTTATAACGTTGAACTGTGAAAATGAAAAAAATAAATAAATACATTTATCAAGCAACAATGTTGGTTTTGCACCAATTTTTTTCGTTTTCACAAGGTTAACAGGAGAAAATTGACCATAAACTTTGTTGTACAATTTCTCATGAGTACACGGATACCCAATATGTGGTCAAAAACTACTTTTGAAGCATCTGGAGTTCAGATTTTACTGTTATGGTTTGCGGGTGCCATGTCACATTGGCAGAGCCCCTGAGGTGCCAGAACAGCAGAACCCCCCATAAGTGATGTAATTTTACAAACTACACCCCCCCAATGAATGAATATTATAGTGCAGATTTTACTATTATAGTTTGCGGGTGCCACGACCCACTGGGAGAGTGGACTCTGAGGGGCCTATATATTGGAAACTTGTATGCACAGAGTATGGCGGGTGCTCGAGTGATATGCTTGAGTCTCTGCCCCGCATGTTTCGCGGCTCGGAGACTCGAGCATGTCATTCGAGCACCAGCGACACTCGGTACGTACATGAACACCCAATGGAAACTCGAGTAACAAGCACTAGCGCTCAACACTGATCATACTGTCACTTTTTTTTTTTTTTTTTTTTTACTTTTGAAAAATAAAAAAAAACCTGAGCCCAACACTAACCTTAAGCCTAAGTCCGAGACCAAGTCCAAAGCTAGCCCTAAGCCCAACTCTAACCCCTAATTCCACCCTAACCTTAAGTCCAACCTGCTGTTGTCAGCCAGCAGATCTCGGCGGGCGCACTGCCAGGAAGTGGAGGCGGAGAGCCTGAGGGCCCGGTGATGGTGGAGGGAGGTCTTGGGGACATCATTTCTCTCTCCTCTGATATGTATATCATGTCAGAAGAGAGAAGTGATTTTGATAGCGGGCACACTATTTTTTATTACACAATTTACGTTATTCATTGAATAATGGTGATCACGTCATCGAGGACAGGAAAATCGGGCCCTGATCGTGTTCTCCAGGGTCTCAGCTGAAACCTGAGAGATTTTCTGACTCTGGGGGGCTTTATACACCTATTCCTGATCGCCATTTTAAAATGTCGATGAGGGAATTGGACCCATTAGCGGCTGACGTTTTAATGCGTATCGGCGTTCGTTAAGGGATTAAACAAACTGCAGCTAAGGCCAAATATTATCTGAAAGGGAACAACTCATTTATGTTTTATTATAATATATGGATGTGTGTATTTGATAATTATATGCAAGAGTGCTGCAACATAAGGCCCCAAGTCATCATCAGCGCCTTCTCTTTTCTGTCTTGTGGTTTTCATTGACTCATTTTTAAAAAAAATGGCCTAAAAACACACACAGGCTTCAAGAATTTTTCATTAAGTAAAAAAAATATTTTTAGCACAAAAAAAAAAAAAAAGTCAGACACAAATTGACAAAATCTACACCAAAATAAATGGCATTCATAAAATTACTCGGAGGGGAACCAAATCTGACAATTTGTTAAAAATAAAAAGTTTAAAAAATAAACACAAAAAAAATTGCAGTTGATAAGTCTGAATAAGATTTGCGGAAAAGCCACAATTTTTAAACAGTCGTAAATATCTTGATCTTTCTCTCATTGAGCAGTTAGACAGGAAAGATGAAAAGACGGCAGGCTGCAAAGGTCATGCCCCGACCTGTGTCCGCCCTTCCATAAACGCCATAAAAATAAAACCTATGTAACAACAATATAATAATAATAATATTATGTACAACATTTTGCACCTAAAGACAGCAGAGTATTAAAAATTTGACAGGGTGTAACATGCAGTGATAAATGGCAAAACTGCATCTAAGTAAAAATGCACCGTACCTAAGTATATACAAGGTAAGTGGTTCTGCATAGCAATCTCTTGTGCTCGGAGGTGCTTCTTCACAGTGATAGGGTAGTAGGTGCCTCCTTTTACTGTGGCATCATTGGCAACAATAAGACATTCTATCCTGAAAGAACGGAAGCGACAAACTCAATCACATGGATGGGAAACAAACAAAATATATCAAGTTCAAACTGTGTCAATCAACTGTGACAGCTCAGTTGTTTAATCTAATGCAGGAGTGCGCTGAGCTCTCAGTATTTTGATAGACAGCTCAGCCGTCCAGTCAGACTAAGGAGGAGGTGCTGAGCTTCCTTCAGATGGACCCTGTTCTAAGTGATTACCAAGCTACTTATCTAAGCTGTCAGTCCCAGATCTCTGCCAGTTGTAGCATTTGGCGGTGGTACATATTTGCTTGCATTCCTGTGCTCTATTTGTTTATCTATTGCTGCCTGACCTATGACCACGTTCTGACCATCCATTTGCCTAGCCCCTTTGTTCTGATCTGCTGGTATTCTTCCTGGTATTCTTACTTCAGTCCATGACTAGAGGTGTCTTTTCAAAGCTGCAAAAAAAAAAAAACTAAAGGAGGAATATGGTGGTTCAGAGTCTCCGTTGCCCAAGGTTCAAAAGTACGATCACACACGAAGGTGAAGCTTGAATGCGATTTATTTTGTTGAGCCGTTTCAATGATCATTGTGGTTTGGTCCTGATGAAGGGGTTTGAAAACCTTGAAACGGGTAGACAAAATAACCTGCATTCATGCTTCACCTTCGTGTGTGATCGCACTTTTGAACCTTGGGCAGTGCGGACTCTGAACCACCATTTTCCTCATTTTTTGCAATGGATCTCCTTGGTGGTCCTTCTGCAGCCTTTACATGCCTCTGTAGGAGTTGTGACTGTCACAACCCCATCAGGTGAGCGTGCGTATAATATTTTAAACCACTTTGGTTATCATATAAGACTCTATTTCTGTTTTTTGCCTCTCCCATTTTACCATTTAATTTATTTTTTTTTCACAGCTGAACTTACCTAAATATTTTGAATCTGTCATAAGAAAAACCTCAAAGCCTGTATAATAATCTAGTTGCTTACATTTGTACAGACTCTAGCTTTTCTATTGGAAAGTAGAGGTCAAAACCAGGTCTTCTCAAATATAGTGCATAATGTATTACTTTAAAGGGGGAGGGGGGTCTCAACTAGTATAATGGCAAAGACGGCAATGAGGTTTTTAATTTATTGCTGGTCACATGGGTTAACGGACACAGGTTACCTGGGCTAGGAATACTTGCGTGCTCTTTGCTTGAGAGCTTGCTAAGGCAGCTCTGGAGCTAGCTGGATGTGGCCAGCTTTGTTGCACCGATGCTCCTGTTCTGCTGCAGAAGCAAAGCTGCCTCTTCTAGCAGCATAAGAGAGCGCACAGTTCATACAAGAGTGAGCATGCAGCTGGTCTGAAGGTGCTAATCTTCAAGAGGCAAGTAAGAAGCCAGAGGGGGTTTTGCATCACAAAAAAGATTAGACAACCTGTTTAAAGGGGTATTCCTATCTCCAAGATCCTATCCTAATATGTAGTAATAATAATATTAGCAAATTCCTCCAATTAGAAATGTAGTATAGTTCTTCTGGTTCTCTATGTTGCTTTCCCCATGTGCAGGCATTGCAGTAGCTTAGGGGTCCATGGTTACGACTACTCATATAGTGACAGTTAGTTGTTAGTGGTCGTAACCATTGACACCTAAGCTACTGCAATGCCTGCACGTGGGGAAAGCGACATAGCGAATCAGAAGAACTATACTACATTTCTAGTTGGAGGAATTTGCTAATATTATTATTACTACATATTAGGATAGGATCTTGGAGATAGGAATACCCCTTTAAGCACCTTGAGATGCCAAAGGGCACAACAAATTATGAGTATGCTGAAGCGGTTTTAACACTAAGAACAAGCATCATCTATAAGCTACAGAGAGATGATCATAGTCTCTGTATTGAAATAATATAGGGAATCAGCTATAATCAGTAATAATCAGTTATAATTACGGGATATAAGACAATCCGTCATTATGGAGCATAAGTTCCTTTCATATAAGAAAGACATATAAAGAAATGGAGGAAGTCCAATCTAAAGTCTCCAACTTAAAGCACAGTAAGGCCATGTGCACACGTTCAGTATTTTTCGCGTTTTTTTCGCTATAAAAACACGAAAAAAACGCTTACATATGCCTCCCATTATTTTCACTGTGTTCCGCATTTTTTGTGCAAATGTAGCCTTTTTTTCCGCGAAAAAATCGCATCGCGGAAAAAAAAGCAACATGTTCATTAAAATGCGGAATTGCAGGGGATTCCGCACACCTAGGAGTCCATTGATCTGCTTACTTCCCGCACGGGGCTGTGCACACCATGCGGGAAGTAAGCATATTATGTGCGGTTGGTACCCAGGGTGGAGGAGAGGAGACTCTCCTCCACGGACTGGGCACCATATAATTGGTCAAAAAAAAAAGAATTAAAATAAAAAATAGTCCTATACTCACCTTCGATGTCTTCCCGCCTCTCCACTGCACGCTGTCGCTTCGGTTCCTGTAGCTGGTGTGCGGTGAAGGACCTGCCGATGACGTCGCCGTCTTGTGATTGGTCGAGACCGGTCATGTGACTTCTCACGTGACCGCGACGTCATGGAAGGTCCTGCGCGCACACACCATCTATACGGAACGGACGCCGGTGAGGAGATCGGCTGTCTGCGGGTGAGTATAAGCATTTTTTTTTATTGTTTTTAAACATTCTATCTTTTACTATAGATGCTGCAAAAGCAGCATCTATAGTAAAAAGTTGGTCACACTTGTCAAACGCTATGTTTGACAAATGTGACCAACCTGTCAGTCAGTTTTCCAAGCGATGCTACAGATCGCTTGGAAAACTTTAGCATTCTGCAAGCTAATTACGCTTGCAGAATGCTAAAAAAAACGCGAAAAAAACGGAAAAAAACGCAAAAAAAAAATGCGGATTTCTTGCAGAAATTTCCTGAAGAAAACCAGACATTTTCTGCAAGAAATCCGCATTTTTTTTTTTTTTGCGTTTTTTTTCCGTTTTTTTTTTAGCATTCTGCAAGCGTAATTAGCTTGCAGAATGCTAAAGTTTTCCAAGCGATCTGTAGCATCGCTTTGAAAACTGACTGACAGGTTGGTCACACTTGTCAAACATAGTGTTTGACAAGTGTGACCAACTTTTTACTATAGATGCTGCTTTTGCAGCATCTATAGTAAAAGATAGAATGTTTAAAAATAATAAAAAAAATAAAAAAAATGCTTATACTCACCCGCAGACAGCCGATCTCCTCACCGGCGTCCGTTCCGTATAGATGGTGTGTGCGCGCAGGACCTTCCATGACGTCGCGGTCACGTGAGCGGTCACATGACCGGTCTCGACCAATCACAAGACGGCGACGTCATCGGCAGGTCCTTCACCGCACACCAGCTACAGGAACCGAAGCGACAGCGTGCAGTGGAGAGGTGGGAAGACATCGAAGGTGAGTATAGGACTATTTTTTATTTTAATTCTTTTTTTTTGACCAATTATATGGTGCCCAGTCCGTGGAGGAGAGTCTCCTCTCCTCCACCCTGGGTACCAACCGCACATAATCTGCTTACTTCCTGCATGGTGTGCACAGCCCCGTGCGGGAAGTAAGCAGATCAATGGACTCCTAGGTGTGCGGAATCCCCTGCAATTCCGCATTTTAATGAACATGTTGCTTTTTTTTCCGCGATGCGATTTTTTCGCAGAAAAAAAGGCTACATTTGCACAAAAAATGCGGAATACACTGAAAATAATGGGAGGCATATGTAAGCGTTTATTTCGCGTTTTTATCACGTTTTTATAGCGAAAAAACGTGAAAAAAACGCAAAAAATACTGAACGTGTGCACATGGCCTAAGTGATGGAAAATGCATTTATTTTATTATGTGGGTGCTATACAATCTTTCAGCAATGCCCTTCTTATCTAGATCCTTGGGATCCACTTACCCAGATATACGACCAATGCCTGTGATGAGACCTCCAGCTGGCACCTCTTCATTACCATACAACTGGTAACCTGCAAACTGGGAGAATTCCAGGAAAGGAGACCTGATCCAATAACAACATCGTCAGTGACTAATCAGGTGGATGAGACACAGCCATAATACCAGACACAGCCCATGCACAAGTGAGGCACAACTATTTTTTGTTCCATCCCATATGATTGATAGATCTGAGGTGAATCATTAGGCTGTGTGCACACATGGCACATTTGGTGCGTTTTTTTCCGTGCAGATTTGGTGCACAAAATAATTTGCAGCATGTCAATTCTCTGCCTTTTTTCACCATTGACTTCACTCAAATCATTCAAAAGCGCAGGCAAAAATGTGGCTTTGCAGAAATTTTACTCAACGCGTGCACATAGCCTCGGAGTTGCTGAGCGCAGGTAATGGCTGTGCTGCAATTGTGACGTCACTGCAGCAGTGGAAAGGCAGCACTGGAGCAGGGAAAGGCGAGTACAACTGAGTTTGTCATGCTGTGGCCAATAACTATCCTGGACAACCACCAACCCTTCTTACCCAGGATCTATGAGCCGGTCAATCCTTTCTCTTGGTAGAAGTTTCCCTCTAGAGGTGTGGAGTTTTCGGGCCTTTTCTCCTCCCCCTGTAATACAACCAAAAGAATGAGAAACAATGAGGAAAGCACCAAATTGAAAAGTACTACCTGCAGTGTCTGACCTGTTAAAAACCTGCTGTGTTCAGGCTATGAAGTAAACCACCCACTAGTAATGGACATACACTGATCATTTCTAATATTGGGCCTTACACATCAAGCTGTGCTGCCTGCGTATAGTGACACATTTCTATCTAGAGCAGCTCTTCTGTGTGATCGCCTAGTGTTAGCAGTGAGCCTATCAATAATCCTTGGGTGCTCATGATCCTGTCAACCAGTAAATGGTTGGGCTTCCTTGGACTAACCACTGCATACCAGGATCACCCTACAAGACCTATCATTTTGGAGATGCACTGACGCAGATCCACAGGAAACGCTGCAGATCCGAACTGTGATTTACAGTACAATGTAAATCAATAGTGAAAAAAAAAAGCTGTGTGGAAAAATCCACACGAAAACGCTACGGATTTAAAAGAAGTGCATGTCACTTCTTTTGTGCGGATCTGTAGCGTTTCTGCACCCTTTCATTATAGAAATCCGCAGTGGTAAAAACCGCAGAAAATCCGCATCAAAACCACACAAAATCCGCGGCAAATCTGCACCTGCAGTTTCTGCCAGGAGATGCCGATTTTGTGCAGAAAATTCTGCACCCCATTCCGCAACGTGTGCACATAGCCTAAATCCTTACAGCACGCACACAAGATGTCAGGGTTAGTGATGAGCGAGTATACTCGTTGCTCGGGTTTTCCAGAGCACGCTCGGGTGACCTCCAAGTATTTGTTAGTGTTCGGAGATTTAGTTTTCATCATCTCTGCTGAATGATTTACGGCCGTTAGACAGCTTGAATACATGTGGGGATTCCCTAGCAACCAGGCAACCCCCACATGTACTTAGCATGGCTAGTAGCTGTAATCATTCAGCTGCGGCGATGAAAACTAAATCTCAGAACACTACAAATACTCGGAGGACACCCGAGCGTGCTCTGGAAAACCCGAGCAACGAGTATACTCGCTCATCACTAGTCAGGATTCTTAGGCATCGCTGCTGAGAGTGGGTGGCCACAAGTATTCGATTTGCATACTTCCAGCCACATTCCGACTAGACTTGCTTGGCCATAATCAATTAGCTTGTATTGAAAGAAGCTGAGCACGTCTAGTTGGCACGTGTTTGGCTTTCGCATGTATGCAAATTGCATTCTTGTGGTCACGAGATTGCCCGCTCTCATCAGCAACACTGGAGAATCTGTACAGTGTGCGGTGTACACGCTGTAAGGATTAAGAACACTAAAGTCACAGAGTAACTGTAGACTTTCACCATAAGACCGGACAACACTTAATAATCTCTCGCCAGTATTCTTAATATCATGATTGTATACAGTGTAATAACTTCTCGTTACCTTACTTTGCTCTAGTCCTTTATAACCAACTAGTCCTCTCTTTGCAGCAAGTTAGAACCAAACTTTCCAAGCTATAGGATTATATAAAGCTGTGCGTTGCCTACAATAAAGCTATTTAGTGTGTATAAAGCCATACACGACAAGTCTACATCTTCAGGAGCACTGGGGCCACTTACCAAAACTTATCCGCTCTGCTTTTTCCTGCAGCTCTGTTACCAACGCTTTCATTCTGTCGTAGCTCTCCTGATAAAAGCAATGAGAAGGTAATGTCAGGACTAATTCACTAAAATGCCTTATGTATCCATTTTACGTAATGATACTACTATATTATTCCAGTTTATTTGGTGAATAAAGACTTTCAATTATTACATTACCGCCTTCTTGGTGATATTTTGTGATGTGTGAAGCTGGTCCCAGCGCATGTTCATGCAAACAGTTATACTCTGCATATCCTAATGGGAAATGCCAGTGCAAGGCCCTGTTCACATCATGGTAATCGCCCCCATTTGATGCATACGCTCTGCGTCTGATGTGCACCTGACAGGGGGCAGCCACGTATCGTATCCCCCTCTACAGGTATACAGTGGACGTCGCCCATAAGCTCCCATTAACCAAGTGCTATACCTTTATGTTACTCTATGTAAAGTTTACAAGCAAACCAGCCCGAGAAGCCAAAAGAACACTGTTTTGGCCTCTGTCGCTTAGGTAAATAAATCATGCTTAGGATATTGGATACAGTGCCTACAAGTAGTATTCAACCCCCTGCAGATTTAGCAGGTTTACACATTTGGAATTAACTTGGCATTGTGACATTTGGACTGTAGATCAGCCTGGAAGTGTGAAATGCACTGCAGCAAAAAAGAATGTTATTTCTTTGTTTATTTTTTTTTTTAAATTGTGAAAAGTTTTTTCAGAGAGTCATTTATTATTCAACCCCTCAACCCACCAGAATTCTGTTTGGTTCCCCTAAAGTATTAAGAAGTAGTTCAGGCACAAAGAACAATGAGCTTCACATGTTTGGATTAATTATCTCTTTTTCCAGCCTTTTCTATTTAAGACCCTCCCCAAACTTGTGAACAGCACTCAAACATGGTCAACATGGGAAAGACAAAGGAGCATTCCAAGGCCATCAGAGACAAGATCGTGGAGGGTCACAAGGCTGGCAGGGGGTACAAAACCCTTTCCAAGGAGTTGGGCCTACCTGTCTCCACTGTTGGGAGCATCATCCGGAAGTGGAAGGCTTATGGAACTACTACCTTCCACGGCCTGGACAGCCTTTGAAAGTTTCCTCCCGTGCCGAGGCCAGGCTTGTCCGAAGAGTCAAGGCTAACCCAAGGACAACAAGGAAGGAGCTCCGGGAAGATCTCATGGCAGTGGGGACATTGGTTTCAGTCAATACCATAAGTAACGTACTCCACCGCAATGGTCTCCGTTCCAGACGAGTCCGTAAGGTACCTTTACTTTCAAAGCGTCATGTCAAGGCTCGTCTACAGTTTGCTCATGATCACTTGGAGGACTCAGACTGACTGGTTCAAGGTTCTCTGGTCTGATGAGACCAAGATCGAGATCTTTGGTGCCAACCACACACGTGACGTTTGGAGACTGGATGGCACTGCATACGACCCCAAGAATACCATCCCTACAGTCAAGCATGGTGGTGGCAGCATCATGCTGTGGGGCTATTTCTCAGCCAAGGGGCCTGGCCATCTGGTCCGCATCCATGGGAAGATGGATAGCACGGCCTACCTGGAGATTTTGGCCAAGAACCTCCGCTCCTCCATCAAGGATCTTAAGATGGGCCGTCATTTCATCTTCCAACAAGACAACGACCCAAAGCACACAGCCAAGAAAACCAAGGCCTGGTTCAAGAGGCAAAAAATCAAGGTGTTGCAGTGGCCTAGTCAGTCTCCTGACCTTAACCCAATTGAAAACTTGTGGAAGGAGCTCAAGATTAAAGTCCACATGAGACACCCAAAGAAACTAGATAACTTGGAGAAGATCTGCATGGAGGAGTGGGCCAAGATAACTCCAGAGACCTGTGCTGGCCTGATCAGGTCTTATAAAAGATGATTATTAGCTGTAATTGCAAACAAAGGTTATTCCACAAAATATTAAACCTAGGGGTTGAATAATAATTGACCCAAACTTTTATGTTTAAAATTTATAAAAATTTAACTGAGCAACAAAATTTTTTGGTTTGTAAGATTTATGCATCTGTTAATAAATCCTGCTCTTGTTTGAAGGCTCTAACTTATTTGCATCTTATTAAACCTGCTAAATCTGCAGGGGGTTGAATACTACTTTTAGGCACTGTATGTTCACACCAAGCTGTTTTTTTGTATACAAATGTAATGCAGTTTTCAAGAGAAAAGTACAGGAATCAATTATTTTTGACAAACTTTTCAGCTTTGATGCATATATGTGTGTGTCCCCCCGCAGAACACTTTTTTTTTCCCCCTTCAGCCTTCTCACTTGACATGACATTCCATGCAGAATCTGCATCAGAGAAGTGACTTTGCTTTCTTGGTGAGGTTTTCAAAACCTTGTTATAAAAAAAAAAAAAAAAACAACTCACCATACAGTATGAACTACAATGTGAACTTTTTATTGAGGTCAATAAAGATTTAATGAGGGTTTTGGTGTGGATGTTAAAGGGGGTTTGTGGGAACCTAGACCTAACGCACAAGTTGGGAGCTTTATCCCCGAGTACCTGCTAAGCAGAGACCATTAGGCCGGGGTCACACTACTATATAACACGGCCGAGTGCTGTGCCGTATCGCAGAGCACTCAACCCAGTGTTACTCTATGGGACAGCTCACATCTGTGATTATTTTCTCACTAGATGGAGGCCTGATGCTATCGCATCGGGAGGGTGGCTGCCTGGCGGGGAGGGTGGCCCAGTGGTCTGGATCCGAGCAGCGGCTGGGATTCCAAAGGCGGTCGGGATCCCAGCAGCGGGGGGGGTCCAGCGATGATACTGTGCAAGGGCCTGGTACCACCAGCGCGTGCCATATTCGAATACCCATCACTTAGGTATTTGAATATGACGGTCGGCGTACTTTCGATGCGGCGCGGTGGATTGTGGGATTTGAGGACGTCCAGACAGAAGTGGATGACAGACAATTTAAGGTAATTATATAAATAGAGATGCCTATTTGGCATGAGAGAACAATGGCAGCGAGACTCAGCTCACTCACCCTATGGATATGAGTGAAACATCGGCCTGCACTCAGATGTCATCCCAGTGCAGTCCGATATACAGCGAGTCAGGCAATGGAGGAGATGGAGAAATGACTTTCTCCGTCTCCACCGAGGCTGTGATTCTCTTATGTGAGAGGATGGGAGTACAGTGCACCAACACTCAGCTCACAGTCGTAGCAGATACCATACTCTAGTCTGTTTCCAGTCTAATGTGAACGCTGACTAATAAAACATACTAGAGGAGAATGCTTTCAATACATCACATCAATGGCATCTGCGTATGAACAGCTCTGCTGAACACCTTTACATCCATAGGCCATGAGACGTACTATTGCCTGCATACATTTTGCTGCAGTGGCATGCACCCATATGTCACAGATTTTTATTTGTTTTCATCACATTCACTAAACAAGGAAAAAAAGGTGTCTAGAAAAAAAAATTGTGAAGAAAATGCTTAGATGTTATTTTCAAAAGTTTTCCGAGAAAAGTATTGTGTTCCCCCCTAACCGAAGTCCAATCTTGAACCCCTTATCCCCAATAAAATGTATTGTATTTAAAAAAAAAAAAAACAACCGATGTAATTAAAAGGGGTCATCCTATGAACAAGATACACACAGCCCCCACCAATCAGCTGGTTTTTTTTGCTACGAAAGTAAACACATTGAAAGGAGCGGCTCCATTCAGAGTGTAGCAGCCGCGGCCGACTACTGCAGCACATCTTCCATGCAAAGGAATAGCCGATGCTCTGCTGTACCAAGCAGCGGCAGCTACACTATGAATGGAGCTGTGCTCAGCAACTCTGTCCAGGTGTTAACATCTGCCCACTGCAAAAAAAAAAAAAAAAAAAACAGCTGATCAGTGGAGGTTCTGGAACCTAACCCATCTGCTATAGATGATCTATCCTGCAGATAAGTCATGAAATCACTATAACCAGAAACCCCCTTTAAAGGGAACCTGTCACCCCGTTTTTTCCGTATGAGATAAAACATTTTCCTGAAGCAGAGTTCACATATGCGCAGATTTCGGCAGCATAGGTGGGGAATCGGGGTCCACAAAATACACTATTGTAATGCACAGCTCAGGCCCTATTTAACAGTATTTTTATCTCATACGGAAAAAACGGGGTGACAGATTTCCTTTAAAATACAATGCATTTAAATAAGACCTCCTAAGTAGTATACAAAGAGCGGTAGCCGAGATGACTGTCAGCAGCGGTTTTCCACATGATTCATTATTACTGAGCTCAACCTGTCACCTCAATCGCTGCAGTCGACAAGCCTGTCACCAGTGCGGTCTGTGCAGAGTGCAGCATCGACAGCCGTCATCTCTGCTGCTGCGCTCTGCAAGGTCACTGGTGGCAGCTGGTGGGTGACAACGCAGCTGCACTCACTGCCACTTTGCTCAGTGGATTCTCCAGCCCCAGATTATTGGGCAGTGGGGGGCACCGGAGGTTTAGTGCCCCTGTGACCCCAGATAACATGCACGGCCTGTGATGAGTCCTGTATATGGCGGAGGAGCGCTTGTACCCCAACCTTGTTACCTTTACCAAGGGCATCAATGAATCAGAGCAGCAGGTGCCCAAAATACTAATAATATATATATTTATATACAGAACTGGGGGATGGGAGCACCCTGAGATCTGTGCCACTCCAGCTGCTGTGTGACTACAACCCCTTGCAGACACATAGCTGACAGCATGCTGGGAGCTGTAGTCCCACACCCTGCACATAGGCTGGCCGCTGCACCGTGCCCTCTGTAGTCAGGGCTCCCGTTAGCCCCTGTGACCCCGGCCCGGTGACAGGCCTACCTGGTAAGCCGGGGAGCTGGAGTCTGGCCTGGAGCCGACTGTGGCCACCTTGTCTCCGTGGTAGAGTCGCCGGAGAGCGCCCATAGAGCGGCCTCTCAGGAGAGCCCACCGGGGCCACATTGTGTGCAGCATGGACGGGACCGGCACAACGATACAGCCCAGTCCTGCGCTCCCTGACCGGGCAAGTGCTCAGCAGAGGACGCCACACCTCCCACATGACATGTTCGAGACGTGAGTGGACGGAGCCCGGCAGCACACCCACCGCCAGCACCAACCACTCCCGGGCTGGCATCACTTCCTGCCCGCCTCCTGTAGCAGGGCCGCCCTGTAATCACTAGGACGCGTACAGGATGGTACTGATGTACAGGTGCACGGAGGCCTTTCTTATAATACCTGTAGCAGCCAATAAGAGCTCTCTTTTCATTCCTAAAACGGTCTGTGAAGATGAAACTGTAATTCTAATTGGTTATTGTTGATGGAAACAAGGCAGGTTACTCAAAATAGCAACCAATCAAATCGCGGCTTACATTTCTCACCTGAACTGGAAGACTTATAAGGCTGATTGGTTGTTATGGACACTTTTCTCTGCGCAGGCCTCTGTCATTTGGACGATGTTCACACACGGGGGGTTTGTCAGTTTATTTGGCTGAAATTTACAGAACACACAAAGCTGTTTTTTGGTGCCGTGTCTGTTGCAGATTTTATTATTTTATACGGCGCTGTGTTTCGACCTTAATTCACTGACAGTCCTGATTTTTTTTGCTTTTTTTTAAGCAGAAATGACTCGAGAATTGACGTTACTTCTTCGTCCATGCTGAAAAAAACATATGGGGAAAAAAACAATATAAAGTATAGACACAGTTTCTGAGGGATATCAATGGGAAGCCTGCTCAAAGAATCCTCTCAGAAATCCACATAAACCTCCGTATGAGCAAGCCCTTAGGTTGTGTTCACACCATTATTCTGGAGATACATGGAAATCACAGGAAGGATAGGAACCATAATGATCTGCAAATGATGAAGCAAATAGAAACCTTTCAAAACCCCTCAATTTATTGAGTATCGACTGTGGGCGCCCAGCACACTTACACATCTTGGCCGCGATCAGTGAGGTTATTAGCGGCTGTCTGAGGAAAGTTCTGCCGCACTGAATGCAGTTGGGCAAATCATCAAGATCCACTGCTGGCAGCTTCTTCTGTAATTGTCCACCAATATCTTCCCAGATGTGCTCAATGGGAGACAATAGAGATGCTACAGGCAAGGGCGTATATAGAAATCATGGGGGGACCATAGTTTTAATGTGCTAATCAGGAGCTCATCTGCTCTCCACCCTCAAAATATGTGACCGCATAGGTTGGGTCATACCTCCCAACATTTAAAAACAGGGAGTGTGACGTGTATTGTGCCACATACCCAGTGATTATGCCAACACTGAAGCCCCCTGTTGTTCTCACCCACTACTATTCCCCTTTGATGACTCTTATGGATTATGATGCCCCCACACACCGCATGATACCTCCACAGCGAATTCCCTCCACCACAGAATATCACCTCGCTTACATAGACCACACACACATACAGGAAGTCATACAAAGAAAAACACCAAAAGGAACCAAATAGTAGTAAAATATAAAGCTTTATTAGAGACAAAAATGATAAAATAATATAACTGAAAATTGATAGGGATGTGACAGAGGTAAGCCAATAAGGTGGAACCACAGTGAGAGTCAAGCAAACAAACAAGCTTGTAAATAATAAACCATTTCGCTCAAAGGGCAAGTGCATATGTGCAATACTATATACCCAACAATATAGCCTGGAAAATGAATATATGCAGACCAAGGGATAAAGCAAAAAATCCAAACAGGCTGTGTACCAGATCAAGGACATAAAGTGCAGAGCTATGAAATGTGTAAGGGTAGTACAATAATTGCCTGAGTTGTTACCTGATACTCTGTGGTGCCACCCACCCCAACGCGCGTTTCGGAGCTATGCCTTCTTCCGCTTCCCCTTTGATGACTTATGGATTATGATGCCAACACACACCGCATGATACCTCCACAATGAATTCCCTCCACCACAAAACATCACCTCGCCTACATAGACCACACACACATACAGTATGATGACCCCACAGTTCATACAGAATAGTATGGTGCTGCCAGTGACCCCACCACAGAATGATGTCCCCTCCCCACTGTGACCAGAACACAGTAAACCTTCCACATCATAATGCCCTCTCACATTGTTCCAACACACACAGTATGATGGCCAGCATAGCTTACCTGTACGGAGTATGATTACCCCCAGGGCCGGACTGGCCATCTGGCAATTCTGGCAAATGCCAGAAGGGCCTGTCTGGTCGTGGGCCGTCTTATTTGCTACGTTGTTAACAGAATCGATGTTCTCAAGACACCCATACTGTTAAGAGTTGTGACTGAGCACAAAGTCTCTGACTCCATCACTTACCCCAGTAGGCCACGGGTATCATCATTAGAAATATTGTTCTTGTAGTAAATCTTCCTTTCCTCCATCCAGGGTAATATTAGTAATATATCCCATCTGGTTCGTGGGGATGGAGACAGCATGAGTCTGTGTGATTTAAAATGCCAGGGCTGAATTTCAGTCCCAGTCCATACCTGATTACCCCGAAGGTATTCTACAGGTCCTTCTCAAAAAATTAGCATATAGTGTTAAATTTCATTATTTACCATAATGTAATGATTACAATTAAACTTTCATATATTATAGATTCATTATCCACCAACTGAAATTTGTCAGGTCTTTTATTGTTTTAATACTGATGATTTTGGCCTACACCTCCTGATAACCCAAAAAACCTGTCTCAATAAATTAGCATATCAAGAAAAGGTTCTCTAAACGACCTATTACCCTAATCTTCTGAATCAACTAATTAACTCTAAACACATGCAAAAGATACCTGAGGCTTTTAAAAACTCCCTGCCTGGTTCATTACTCAAAACCCCCATCATGGGTAAGACTAGCGACCTGACAGATGTCAAGAAGGCCATCATTGACACCCTCAAGCAAGAGGGTAAGACCCAGAAAGAAATTTCTCAACAAATAGGCTGTTCCCAGAGTGCTGTATCAAGGCACCTCAATGGTAAGTCTGTTGGAAGGAAACAATGTGGCAGAAAATGCTGTACAACGAGAAGAGGTGACCGGACCCTGAGGAAGATTGTGGAGAAGGACCGATTCCAGACCTTGGGGAACCTGAGGAAGCAGTGGACTGAGTCTGGTGTGGAAACATCCAGAGCCACCGTGCACAGGCGTGTGCAGGAAATGGGCTACAGGTGCCGCATTCCCCAGGTAAAGCCACTTTTGAACCATAAACAGCGGCAGAAGCGCCTGACCTGGGCTACAGAGAAGCAGCACTGGACTGTTGCTAAGTGGTCCCAAGTACTTTTTTCTGATGAAAGCAAATTTTGCATGTCATTCGGAAATCAAGGTGCCAGAGTCTGGAGGAAGATTGGGGAGAAGGAAATGCCAAAATGCCTGAAGTCCAGTGTCAAGTACCCACAGTCAGTGGTGTGGGGTGCCATGTCAGCTGCTGGTGTTGGTCCACTGTGTTTCATCAAGGGCAGGGTCAATGCAGCTAGCTATCAGGAGATTTTGGAGCACTTCATGCTTCCTGGCACCTGCTCACAGTGCCAAAACCACTGGTAAATGGTTTACTGACCATGGTATTACTGTGCTCAATTGGCCTGCTAACTCTCCTGACCTGAACCCCATAGAGAATCTGTGGGATATTGTGAAGAGAAAGTTGAGAGACGCAAGACCCAACACTCTGGATGAGCTTAAGGCCGCTATTGAAGCATCCTGGGCCTCCATAACATCTCAGCAGTGTCACAGGCTGATTGCCTCCATGCCACGCCACATTGAAGCAGTCATTTCTGCCAAAGGATTCCCGACCAAGTATTGAGTGCATAACTGAACATTATTATTTGATGTTTTTTTTGTTTGTTATTAAAAAACACTTTTATTTGATTGGACGGGTGAAATATGCTAATTTATTGAGACAGGTTTTTTGGGTTATCAGGAGTTGTATGCCAAAATCATCAGTATTAAAACAATAAAAGACCTGACAAATTTCAGTTGGTGGATAATGAATCTATAATATATGAAAGTTTAATTGTAATCATTACATTATGGTAAATAATGAAATTTAACACTATATGCTAATTTTTTGAGAAGGACCTGTATACACAGTGAGATGCACCAATGGCTTCCTGATACACATTATCATGGCACCCACAGTGTGATGGTTCTCAGAGCTACCTATATACAGCATGATGGCCCCCATAGCTCTCCTATACACACAGGGCCGGACTGGGACTAAAATTCAGCCCTGGCATTTGAAGTTGCACAGGCCCACTTGTCACATGGTGACTGTATAATATCTTTGTACACTTGTAGGCAGGGCCGGTTTTAGGCAAAGTGGGGCCCTAGGTAAAATTTAAAATGGGGACCCAAATGCTAACATATTGCACATCACATAAAAGCATTTCTGTTGTATTTACGTGCGCTGAGTTCAGGCCGCTAAATGAGTTTGATCGACAATACGGAAGTTGTTCAACGCTTGTTTCCCGGCCTCTTTCCACCAACTGAGGAATAATGATGGGACAGAACGATCACTAATAGATCACTAACAGATCACCATACAGTATCATGTTATCAGCAGCACATCTACAGTTTATGCTGGCGATGTGCTGCTGAGAACAAGGATTTTTGTTCCAGCAAGAACAATCTGAATATGCAGCATTTTACTTGTTTAGTAAAATACACCCCATAGTCCTCCATATATTATAATGTGCCCCACAGTCCTCCATATAGTATAATACACTCCATATAGTCCTCCATATTAAAATACACTGCTCAGTCCTCCACATAGTATAATACAATCCTCACAGTGCTCCATATAGTATAATGCACCGCCATAGTCATCCATGTACTACAATTCACTTCCCATAGTATAATGCACCCCATAGTTCTTCATATAGTATAACGTATTCCCCATAGAACACAGTTTTGAACAAGAGAAGTAAACCGGCACTAGGCTTCACTTGGAACATATCACAGTCTTTTTAGAAAGGGAATTTTTTGCGGGTTATCTGGAGTATGCGAGCAGCAATCCAAGCGGTGGTGCTCCACTGAAAAAAATGTATATGAATATTTCGATAAAAAAGAATAAAGTGGCACTCACCAGGAAAATGCTGTGCAAGAAATCGTCCTTTATTGAAGTTTCACCATGAGACGAATTTTACATGGAGAGGCGGTTGGTACGTATGAGGGTGCGGGGAGTGAAGGAAGGACTACGATCGTAGTCCTTCCTTCACTCCCCGCACCCTCATACGTACCAACCGCCTCTCCATGTAAAATTCGTCTCATGGTGAAACTTCAATAAAGGACGATTTCTTGCACAGCATTTTCCTGGTGAGTGCCACTTTATTCTTTTTTATCGAAGTATTCCCCATAGTCCTTGATACAGTATAATGCAGCCCACATACAGGTCCTTCTCAAAAAATTAGCATATAGTGTTAAATTTCATTATTTACCATAATGTAATGATTACAATTAAAACTTTCATATATTATAGATTCATTATCCACCAACTGAAATTTGTCAGGTCTTTTATTGTTTTAATACTGATGATTTTGGCCTACAACTCCTGATAACCCAAAAAACCTGTCTCAATAAATTAGCATATCAAGAAAAGGTTCTCTAAACGACCTATTACCCTAATCTTCTGAATCAACTAATTAACTCTAAACACATGCAAAAGATACCTGAGGCTTTTTATAAACTCCCTGCCTGGTTCATTACTCAAAACCCCCATCATGGGTAAGACTAGCGACCTGACAGATGTCAAGAAGGCCATCATTGACACCCTCAAGCAAGAGGGTAAGACCCAGAAAGAAATTTCTCAACAAATAGGCTGTTCCCAGAGTGCTGTATCAAGGCACCTCAATGGTAAGTCTGTTGGAAGGAAACAATGTGGCAGAAAACGCTGTACAACGAGAAGAGGTGACCGGACCCTGAGGAAGATTGTGGAGAAGGACCGATTCCAGACCTTGGGGAACCTGAGGAAGCAGTGGACTGAGTCTGGTGTGGAAACATCCAGAGCCACCGTGCACAGGCGTGTGCAGGAAATGGGCTACAGGTGCCGCATTCCCCAGGTAAAGCCACTTTTGAACCATAAACAGCGGCAGAAGCGCCTGACCTGGGCTACAGAGAAGCAGCACTGGACTGTTGCTAAGTGGTCCCAAGTACTTTTTTCTGATGAAAGCAAATTTTGCATGTCATTCGGAAATCAAGGTGCCAGAGTCTGGAGGAAGACTGGGGAGAAGGAAATGCCAAAATGCCTGAAGTCCAGTGTCAAGTACCCACAGTCAGTGATGGTGTGGGGTGCCATGTCAGCTGCTGGTGTTGGTCCACTGTGTTTCATCAAGGGCAGGGTCAATGCAGCTAGCCATCAGGAGATTTTGGAGCACTTCATGCTTCCATCGGCTGAAATGCTTTATGGAGATGAAGATTTCATTTTTCAGCACGACCTGGCACCTGCTCACAGTGCCAAAACCACTGGTAAATGGTTTACTGACCATGGTATTACTGTGCTCAATTGGCCTGCCAACTCTCCTGACCTGTGAACCCCATAGAGAATCTGTGGGATATTGTGAAGAGAAAGTTGAGAGACGCAAGACCCAACACTCTGGATGAGCTTAAGGCCGCTATTGAAGCATCCTGGGCCTCCATAACATCTCAGCAGTGTCACAGGCTGATTGCCTCCATGCCACGCCGCATTGAAGCAGTCATTTCTGCCAAAGGATTCCCGACCAAGTATTGAGTGCATAACTGAACATTATTATTTGATGGGTTTTTTGTTTGTTATTAAAAAACACTTTTATTTGATTGGACGGGTGAAATATGCTAATTTATTGAGACAGGTTTTTTGGGTTATCAGGAGTTGTAGGCCAAAATCATCAGTATTAAAACAATAAAAGACCTGACAAATTTCAGTTGGTGGATAATGAATCTATAATATATGAAAGTTTAATTGTAATCATTACATTATGGTAAATAATGAAATTTAACACTATATGCTAATTTTTTGAGAAGGACCTGTAGTATAATGCAGCCACCCCACAGAGTATAATGTAACCCCCCATAGAATATAATACAGCCCACCTCCCCATAATATATAATGTAGCCCCCCATAGAATATAATGCAGCCCCCCATAGTATATAACACAGCCTCCCCCATAGTATATAACACAGCCTCCCCCATAGTATATAATATACCCCCACAATAGTATATAACACAGCCACATAGTACATAACATGGCCTCCCCCATAGAATATAATATACTCCCCATAGTATATAGCAAAGCCCGCATAGTATATAACACAGCAGTATACAGCACAGCCCACGCAGTAGTATACAGCACAGCCCACAGAGCACTATATACAGCACAGCCCACAGAGCACTATATACAGCACAGCCCACAGAGCACTATATACAGCACAGCCCACAGAGCACTATATACAGCACAGCCCACAGAGCACTATATACAGCACAGCCCACAGAGCACTATATACAGCACAGCCCACAGAGCAATATATACAGCACAGCCCACAGAGTACTAAATACAGCACAGCCCACAGAGTACTATATACAGCACAGCCCACAGAGTACTATATACAGCACAGCCCACAGAGTACTATATACAGCACAGCCCACAGAGCACTAAATACAGCACAGCCCACAGAGTACTATATACAGCACAGCCCACAGAGCAATATATACAGCAGAGCCCACAGAGCAATATATACAGCAGAGCCCACAGAGAACTATATACAGCACAGCCCACAGAGTATATAGCACAGCCCACAGAGTACTATATACAGCACAGCCCACAGAGCACTATATACAGCACAGCCCACAGAGCACTATATACAGTACAGCCCACAGAGTACTATATATAGCACAGCCCACAGAGCAATATATACAGCACAGCCCACAGAGAACTATATACAGCACAGCCCACAGAGCACTAAATACAGCACAGCCCACAGAGCACTATATACAGCACAGCCCACAGAGTACTATATACAGCACAGCCCACAGAGTAATATATACAGCACAGCCCACAGAGTACTATATACAGCACAGACCACAGAGAACTATATACAGCACAGCCCACAGAGTACTATATATAGCACAGCCCACAGAGCAATATATACAGCACAGCCCACAGAGCACTAAATACAGCACAGCCCACAGAGTACTATATACAGCACAGCCCACAGAGCAATATATACAGCAGAGCCCACAGAGCAATATATACAGCAGAGCCCACAGAGAACTATATACAGCACAGCCCACAGAGTATATAGCACAGCCCACAGAGTACTATATACAGCACAGCCCACAGAGCACTATATACAGCACAGCCCACAGAGCACTATATACAGTACAGCCCACAGAGTACTATATATAGCACAGCCCACAGAGCAATATATACAGCACAGCCCACAGAGAACTATATACAGCATAGCCCACAGAGCACTAAATACAGCACAGCCCACAGAGCACTATATACAGCACAGCCCACAGAGTACTATATACAGCACAGCCCACAGAGTAATATATACAGCACAGCCCACAGAGTACTATATACAGCACAGACCACAGAGAACTATATACAGCACAGCCCACAGAGTACTATATATAGCACAGCCCACAGAGCAATATATACAGCACAGCCCACAGAGCACTAAATACAGCACAGCCCACAGAGTACTATATACAGCACAGCCCACAGAGCAATATATACAGCAGAGCCCACAGAGCAATATATACAGCACAGCCCACAGAGAACTATATACAGCACAGCCCACAGAGTATATAGCACAGCCCACAGAGAACTATATACAGCACAGCCCACAGAGTATATAGCACAGCCCACAGAGTACTATATACAGCACAGCCCACAGAGCACTATATACAGCACAGCCCACAGAGCACTATATACAGTACAGCCCACAGAGTACTATATATAGCACAGCCCACAGAGCAATATATACAGCACAGCCCACAGAGAACTATATACAGCACAGCCCACAGAGCACTAAATACAGCACAGCCCACAGAGCACTATATACAGCACAGCCCACAGAGTACTATATACAGCACAGCCCACAGAGTAATATATACAGCACAGCCCACAGAGTACTATATACAGCACAGACCACAGAGAACTATATACAGCACAGCCCACAGAGTACTATACATAGCACAGCCCACAGAGCAATATATACAGCACAGCCCACAGAGCACTAAATACAGCACAGCCCACAGAGTAATATATACAGCACAGCCCACAGAGCAATATATATAGCACAGCCCACAGAGTAATATATACAGCACAGCCCACAGAGCAATATATACAGCACAGCCCACAGAGTACTATATACAGCACAGCCCACAGAGTAATATATACAGTACAGCCCACAGAGTAATATATACAGCACAGCCCACAGAGTAATATATACAGCACAGCCCACAGAGCACTAAATACAGCACAGCCCACAGAGTAATATATATAGCACAGCCCACAGAGTACTATATATAGCACAGCCCACAGAGTACTATATACAGCACAGCCCACACAGTAGTATACAGCACAGAGCACAGCCCGCATCCTTCTCTTCCTCCACCCCCCCCCCCCCCCGAGAATGGCCCCACACAGTCCAGTAAAAAAAAAAACTCTCCTCACCTCTCCTCGTGCCCCGCGTTGCTTCCTGGTTCCTGCTCCTGTCTCAGCAGCTGCAGTCTGCCCGGGACACAGCAGGTGCGCGATGATATGACGTCATCGCGCACCCGCAGTGTCAGAGGCAGAGCGGGGAATGATGGGAGAGGGAGCGTCTGTAGACACTCTCTCCTCCATCATTGCGTTCAACTGTACCGGCGTCTATACGCCGGTATAGTTGAATGCGGGGGAGGCGGATTGAGCGGCCCACTACTGGCACCGGCCCTTCTGGCATTTGCCAGAAGTGCCCGATGGCCAGTCCGGCCCTGTATACACAGTATTATGGCCCCTACAACTCCCAATACACAGTATGATGTCCCCACATGTCATGTCAGACTGAGGAGCCAAATCAGAATCCAAACTTGCAGACACAGTGTTTCGGGATATTGCCCCTCATCAGTGCAAAGTATGAGATCTGATTTGGCTAGGATTGCTACTAGAGTTCTAGTCCTTTTCCTCTCAGAAGAGGCAATTTGCTTATTTAATTTCTCAGAGGAGCTGGCATGGCGTATATAGGTCTCCTAACTCTGACATGGCAGGCTTGGCTTGTAACTCTCCACAAGGAGAAACGTTACCCCTTAGATGCAAGTCTTAAGTCACTTTGCACTGATGAGGGGGCAATGCCCCGAAACACCGTGTCCGCAAACTGACATTTTTATTTGGCTTTTATCCCATGTCATGTGACAAGGTTCGTTAAAGGGTCAATATGGACTTTTAGGATTGCTATTTCCTCTAGGTGGCGCTATAGAGTTCTAGTCCTCCTCCTCCCTGAAGAGGCAGTTTGCATATTAAATTTCCCATTGTAATTAGTAGAAAACTATTTAGGATATTTTAAGCAGGCATTATGTAATATCTACGTTAAAAAAAAACTGTTTTGACATATCCCAAGGGTATCTGCACAAGACATCGTTTTCAGGCTGACAAATCCATCAATGTTTTCCAATAGAGAGTTGCTTCAGGAAAGGCGGGAGTTTTCATTCCTGAAGAAAATTTTTTAGTGTGGTTTTTGGTGGTGGATTTGAGTACTTTTTGGACCACAGTGGGGGGGGGGGGGTGTTTGTGCTCGCCCAGCATTTATGTGGCATCTTTTTTATATCATCTTTCAGTCATTTTTAACTCCATTCAACAATGAGGAAATTCACTAGGAGTATTCCAAGCGAAACCGCAGGCATCTTCTGGCCATCTTTTTAGCTTTCTTATTGACTTCTATTATAAAGTATCGAGTCTTCAGAATGGAAAACGCCTGAGGAGCCGTCAGCTCACCGCGACTAATCGCCTGGCTTATTCGGTAACCTGTAGCAGATAAAAGCACTGATCATGTATGAACAGCAAGTCGTTTTTAGGGCTTGTTCACACGATCCTTTTTTTGATGCGGATCCGCAGCCGTTTTCCATGCAGGGTACAGTACAATGTTACCCTATGGAAAACAAAAACCGCTGTGCCCACTATCCTTTTTTTCGCAGGCAAATCCGCGCGGATGTGCCTGCAGAAAAAAAGAAGGACCATGTCTATTCTTTCTGTGGATTCCGCTCCTGTTTTCAACATGCACCAATAGGAAAGTGCTGTTGAAAACCCGCAGAGGAATCCGCAGAAGAATCTGCAGGAAAATCAGCACTGCAAAAGCACCGCGGTTTTGCACTGCGGATTTTCAGAAACAGGACCTGAAAAATCCGCAGCAAAAAAAGGATCGTGTGAACATGGCCTTACACTTTTTCAGGTGGTTTTCGGAGTGGACTCTACCTGAAAAAAAATAGTGTACACATATCCCAAGGGCGGCTGCACACAGTTTTTTTGTATTGGATTCTCTGAAAAAAAAAAAAAAAGGCCTGGAAGACTCTTCCTATGTAATTCTATTGTAAAACCACTTCGCTTTTTTCCTGCCTCAAGTTTTGCAAAACGCCTGTTGGGAGAAAGGAAACTGCAAGTGGCTCCTGATCGAATCTGCTCCATACAGGGCACTGTCCAATCAAAAACCTACAAGAGACGATTTATGGAAAACCTCTGGATTGTGAAATCTGATATTGTCCAGTTTCTCTTGCGAGTACGCAGAGTTTTGTGCGCATTTTCCCTATAGAATTGCAATAATGAGTAAATGGGAACGTAGCTAAAACAAGGACAAGTATCCATGGCGATAAAATAGTTAGGTCCAGGAACATTTGACAGAATCTTCATGATTTCAGCTCTGCAGGCTGCTGTTTTGGATTTAAAATGAAACAACTGAGATGCAATTGAAGTGGAGACCTTCAGGTTTAATTAACCCCTTCCTGCCACAGCCCATTTTCGTTTTTGGATTTTTGTTTTTTGCTCCCCTTCTTCCCAGAGCCATAACTTTTTTTTCCGTCAATATGGCCATGTGAGGGCTTGTTTTTTGCGGGACGAGTTGTTCATTTCAGCAACACCATTGGTTTTACCATATATTGCACTGGAAAATGTTAAAAATATTTCAACTGCGGTGAAATTGCAAAACAAAAGTGCAATTTCACAACTGTGGTTTTTGTGCTTTTGTTTTTTTGCCATGTTCACCAAATGCTAAAACTGACCTGCCGTTATGATTCTTCAGGTCATTACAAGTTCATAGATACCAAACATGTGTAGGTTGGTTTTTATTTAAGTGGTGAAAAAAAAATCAAAAGTTTGTTTAAAAAAATTGCGCCATTTTCTGATACCTGTAGCGGCTCCATTCTTCGTGATCTGGGGTTGGGTGAGGGCTTATTTTTTGTGTGCCGAGCTGATGTTTTTAATGACACCATTTTGGTGCAGATATGATCTTTTGATCGCCCGTTATTGCATTTTAATGCAATGTTGCAGCGAACAAAAAAACGTAAATCTTGCATTTTGATTTTTTGACTCGTTACACCATTTACTGATCAGATTGTTTTTTTATATTGATAGATCGGGCAATTCTGAAAGCAGTGATACCAAATGTGTGTATTTTTTTGTTTTATTTTGAATGGGGCAAATGAGGGGTAATTTGAACTTATATTTTTTTATATTTTGAAAAACTTTTTTTTTCTTTACCTTACACTTGCTTCACTACTCTCCATGGGAGTCATCTGATCGCTTGTGCTACACAGAACAGGGCTGAAGCCCTGCTCTATGTAGCAGAAATGCTCACGTGCTATGAGTGCCGACCGCTGGGCGTAGCTCTTAGCAATCTGGCAATCACAACCACAGGAGTCTGCTACAGACCCCAGGTTGGCTTGACAACCCATCGGCAACCCGTGGTCATGTGACACGGGTGCTGATGGGCAGGATTAGTGACACGCTTCTGGCGTGATCACATTAAATGCCGTTGTCAGAGATTGACAATGACATTTAACAGGTTAACAACCGCGGGTGGATCGCGATTCCATCCACAGCTGTTAGGGGCACATGTCAGCTGTTCAAATCAGCTGACATGTGCCGGGAAAGATATAGGCTTATTGCCGGAGCCAACATCAAAGGGAGAGACACGAAATGCGCAGTACGTGTTCAGCGCATGTCATGAAGGGGTTTAAGGCTATGTGCACACGTTGCGGAAAGTCTTGCGGATTTTTCCAGACTGATTTTGGTAAATCCGCAGGCAACCCGCACTGCGGCTTATCTGCGGAATTACAACGGATTTCACCTGTGGTTTTACACCTGCGGATTCCGATTATGGAGCAGGTGTAAACCGCTGTGGAATCTGCACAAAGAATTGACATTCTGTGGAATAAACGCAGCGTTTCCGCGCTTTTTTTTCTGCAGCGTGTGCACTGCGGATTTTGTTTTGCATAGGTTTACATGGTACTGTAAACGCATGGAAAACTGCTGCGAATCTGCAGCGGCCAATCCACTGCGGATCCGCAGCAAAATCTGCAGCGTGTGCACATACCCTAAAGGGTTGAACAAAAATATTGTGTGAAATATTTAGGAATTGCCACCATTTTTCTACAAAGCCTCCTCATTTCAGGGGCTCAAAAGTAATTGGATAAATTAATGCTACCATAAATAAAATGTTAATTGTCAATACTAATCTAGATTCCAACCACAGGGAAATCAAAAGGGGTTTTTAAAATATTATTAATAATAGATTCGCGCTGAAAAAACAGTGTGAGAGGAATAGCGCTTTTTAATAGTCGTAAACCAGTACGAATAGTGTGTCAATCTGACAGATAGCAACAAAGGATTTAGTGCTGGAGAAAATGGACAAAGAAGTTGTCAGGGTTATTCAAAAACAAGGTATCCACAATATTGCAACGTGCCCAAGGAGAAGCTGAAAAGAAAAAATGGTTAATTATATGAGAGCAATAGATCATAAGTCATAAACCAGAGAAGTACAATAGTGCTAAAAGGGAAAAATGTTATATGTATGAACAGCTGGAATGTTCCTGGGGGCTGTAAGGTAAGGCCATGTTCACACGTTGCGGATTTTACCGCTTATCCGCAGCGTTTTTGATGCTGCGGATCTGCAGCAGTTTCCCATGCGGTTTACAGTACCATGTAAACCTATGGAAAACCCAATCCGCTGTGCACATGCTGCAGAAAAAAACGAGCGGAAACACAGCATTGTTTTTTCCGCAGCATGTCAATTCTTTGTGCGGCTCTGCAGCGTTTCTGCACCCATTGACTTGTTTTGAGTCAGGCACATCCGCAGCAAAACCGCAGATGTAAAAAAGATCTGCGGTTCAGCTGCGGATGAAAAGCTGCAGATCGGGAGGAGGGAGTGTGTGGGCAAAGTGTGGGCGGTGACTGTGTGCGTGTATGTGTGTGCGGGCGGGGTCTGCGGGCTGTCAGTGGGTCTGCTGGTGCATCTGCGGGGCTGGCGGGGGTCTGTGCGGGGCTGGCGGTGCGTCTGCGGGGCTTTCAGGGGTCAGTGCGGGGCTGCCGGTGCATCAGCGGGGCGGTCGGGGGTCTGTGCGGAGCTGCCGGAGGTCTGTGCGGGGCTGTCGGGGGTCTGCAGACTGTCCGGGGGGTCTGTGGGGCTGTGCACAACAGTACATACAACATATGACATACTGTACATACAACATACCACAGAACATATAACATACAACAGTACATAGATCATACAACATATAACATACAGCACACACAACAGTTCATACAACATATGACATACAGAACATACAACAGTACATACAACATACAACAGTACATACAACAGAACATACAACATATAACATATAACACACAACAGAACATACAACAGTACATACAAAATAACAGAACATACAACAGAACATACAACATTTAACAGTACATACAACATATGACATACTGTACATACAACAGAACATACAACATATAGCCCATATAACATACAACAGTACATACCACATACAACATACAGTACATACATACAGTACATACAACATATACATATAGACATACAGTACATACAACATAGAATTTATACTCATCATCACCTTGATCCCCGAAGCCATTGTTTCACCTGTAAAAAATATTAAAATAATAAACAAACAATATACTCCCTGTGTCTGCAGATATCCAATCAATACGAGTATCCAACGACGATCTCCCGTGGAGAGCAGCCACATCAGCTGATGCGACCGCTCTCCAGGGGCTCAAGCAATACAATAACGGAAGGCATCCTTCTGCACCGTATTCCTCCGCCGCTGTGAGAAATAGTCCCTACTCTCACTTGTAGCACTGCTGTGTGGGAAAATTCCCACGCAGCTTTGCCATAAAGTGAGACCCTGAACTCACGTAACCTCTTAAGTGATGCACTGCAGGAGCAATTGTTTCCTGTCCGTGTGTCACTGGAGGCCTATAGAGCAGTGACATCACCCGATGTCACTGTCCTATAGGGGAGATCGTCGTGGAACACTCGTTATTAATTGGACTACGGCGGAAAGGTAGTATACGGTTGGTTTATTATTTTAAATTTTTTGCAGGTGATTGAGTATGGTAAGTATGGTGAAATTAAGAATATTAAAATACTTTTTTCTGGCTGTGTGTTTTTTTATTTAACTCTTTCACTACTATAGGATTAGTAATGGATAGGAGTCTTATTGACGCCTCTCCATTATTAACCGGCCTTAATGTCACCTTACATTAGCAAGGTGACATTAACCCCTTATTACCCCATATCCCACCGCTACAGGGGAGTGGGAAGAGAAGGGCTAAGTGCCGGAATTGGTGCATCTTACAGATGCGCCATTTCTGGGGCGGCTGTGGGCTGGCATTTGTAGCGGGGGGGCAAATATCCATGGCCCCTCTCTAGGCTATGAATACTAGCCAGCAGCTGTCTGCATAGCCTTTCTGGCTATACAATATAGGGGGACCCCCACGTCATTTTTTTGGGGGGTCCCCCTATTTTAATAGTAAAGGCTACGTAGACAGCTGCGGGCTGATATTCATAGCCTAGGAAGGGGCCATGGGTATTACCCCCTTCCCAGGCTTCAAATATTGGCCCCTGGCGCAGAAAACTGTGCGGGAGCCCACTCCATTTTTTTCCGTAGGTTTTTTTTTTCAAATAAACATGTTCATTAATCAACATCGGCCTTGCTATTATATATCTATGGATATATCTATAGATATAACTATGGATATTCAGTATCTATCTATAGATATATTTATAGATAGATGGATATATCTATAGATACATAGATACAGTGGGGCAAAAAAGTATTTAGTCAGTCAGCAATAGTGCAAGTTCCACCACTTAAAAAGATGAGAGGCGTCTGTAATTTACATCATAGGTAGACCTCAACTATGGGAGACAAACTGAGAAAAAAAAATCCAGAAAATCACAGTGTCTGTTTTTTGAGCATTTTATTTGCATTTTATGGTGGAAAATAAGTATTTGGTCAGAAACAAAATTTAATCTCAATACTTTGTAATATATCCTTTGTTGGCAATGACAGAGGTCAAACGTTTTCTGTAAGTCTTCACAAGGAAGGAACTTGCACTATTGCTGACTGACTAAATACTTTTTTGCCCCACTGTATATCTATCCATATAGCTATCTGGCTACTTTCACACATCAGGCTTTTGCCGTCGGGCACAATCTGGCGAGTTTTGAAAAAACTGATGTGTTTTTTTTCCGCTGGATCCTTTTTGTTCCTCATAGAGTTGTATTAGCGCCGGAATGCGTCTGATGGCCACACGTTTTATCCGTTTTTTGCCGGATCCGTAAAAAAAAGATGTTTACGGTGGACGGAGAAAACATACAGAGGAACATTTTTTTCTGTCCGGCGAAAAAAACACCCAGCTACTAGATCTGGCGACAAATGTATGAAACTGAGATGTGAAATGATGAATCCGGCTTCCGAATCCTGTTTTTGACGCATTTTTCCATTCAAGTCATGCACATTTTCCATTCTCTCTCTCTCTCAAAAAAAACGGATCAGTTGCATCAGTTTTTCACTATTTGCAACAGATCCGTTTTTTCTAAAATTCGCCGGATCCTGCCTGACGGAAAAAAACTGATGTGTGAAAGTAGCCTAACTATACATATGGACCCGTAGAAGCGCTATTGTTCAGCGCGAAACGGCCGTCGTCCCGCCTCACATGCTCCTCACCTTGTAACTCCCCCGTGCCGTGAAGCTGTACCTTTGCATGCCGCAATAAAGAAAACGTCTAACCACGGTGCCGATGAGTGCTGCGTCTTTTTCTCTCACATTTGCTATCTAAGACTGTTTCCATTCCAACGCCAGCACCTCCGTTCATTCACGTCTGGGATTTCATTTTCTGTTACACACCCTGTATATCCTCTGCCAGGGAGTTGTGCCACTCTCTTTTTTTCTTGTGACTTGGCTAACTATACATATATCCATCTACATCTGTCCATAGATATATCTATCTATTCATATATCTATCTCATTCCATCTATCTATCTATCTATCTATCTATCTATCTATCTATCTATCTGTGTATGTAATGGAGTGTGGGTTGGACAAATGTAAAAGAGGAGGTTGGACAAGAAATTACATCACAATTTTTTTTTTGCTCAATAATGTATCTTTATTAAGCTTTCAAAAACGCATACAAAAACGCATCAAAAAACGCAACAAAACCGTGCAAAAAACACATAAAAAAACGCATCTGCATTTTCTGGCAAGAGCTGCGAATTTAGTGCAGAAAATTCCGCAGGCAAATCTGCAACGTGTGCACATAGCCTAAAACCGCAGGGTCTATATGAGATCACTGAGGTTTGTGTCTACGTAAAAACCACTAATAAATTCCAGACAACTGAGAACACTCAATCGGCAACATATTGTTATACCATATATTGCACTTTATAGGCACTTAGCAATTTAATTCTTTAAGTTAGTATGCTCTCTTGAAAGAAAAAAAATCTAAATTACCGGTAACTCCTTTTTGTTTTAGATATTTAATAAATGTCGGATAGTTTCTCTTCGTAATGTGAGATACAAATATTCCGGTTTGTTCTTTCCTCCTCAGGATTGAGCTGATTATCTCAGGTGGAGATCCTGTTTTCCCAACTCTCTACCACATAGTCAGTGCTTTCTCCCTCCTTCGCTATCCCCGTTAATATCCTAATCCATGTTCCAACTGCCACGGTTTTTTACTATTTAAGAGTTTATTCCTAGTCCCCTATTCAAGGCTTATATGTGTATAATATTCAGTTTGATAAATGCTAATTTTTTGATAAAATAGATCAAAGTTATCTATTTATAACTCATAGAGATCTTCACCATGTCCTGAATGCTCCTCTTTTTGAATATTTCGATACATTTAATTAATTCATTCAATTATTTATTTGATTGATCATGTTTTCATAGAATTAATTCCTGACTCTGGACTTTTTGGGCAAAAGGGGAACAATTAGCCATAAAATATGAGTCATTAATCTACACCTTGATTTTCTAATTCTGTTTAATTAATGCTTTTTATCTCTGTCTAACTAATGTTTTTTTCTCTGAGTATACTGCGGTTCCTGTATAGATCACACCGCTTTATACGAACTGTTGGTAAAACTAGAATGCAATATAAAAGTAACCTTTGACTTACTTATATATAGAGGTCCGTCTGTGTCCCTCTGAGGGTGGCTATATCTATCATCAACTATTAGTTGACGTTCTGATATGCTGCACTGGGTTGAGGAATGTGGCTCCTGTGCTAGCGCTGTGTCATATAGGCTTTTACTTAAACCAGGGCCGTATTTGCCACTAGGCACTTGAGGGCACGTGCCTAGGGCGGGAGGATGCCGGGGGGCGGCACCTGAGCAATTTTTTTTTTTTTTTTTAAGCCTGAGGGGTAGGCCCACCCACTCACCTCAGTTTTCCTGCTGCTGCGGCACCTTCACTCCGCCCCTGATCACATGACGATGACGTCACCACAGTGATTACGGACCACAAGAATCTGTCTTATATTGAGTCGGCCAAACGTTTGACTCCCAGACAGGCGAGGTGGTTGCTTTTTTTTTTTTCATGCTTTAATTTTTCTATCACCTTTCGGTCTGGTTCCCAGAATGTCAAGGCGGATGCCTTATCTCGCAGCTTGGATCCGATATCACCTCCCGAACCTCCTTCCTCCATTCTGCAGCACGGGGTGGCCGTGGCAGCAGTGTTCTCAGAATTGGAACAGGAGATTTGTGAGGCTAAGTCTCTTGCTCCTCCGTCTTTGCCTGACAACAAGCTCTTTGTCCCTCTTCAGTACCGGTTGAGGGTGCTCCAGGAGTTCCACGATTCTGCTCTTAGTGGGCATCCTGGAATCTCGGCCACTCGTAGAGCTATTGCTAGGCTGTTTTGGTGGTCCTCTATGGCTTCTGATGTCACCGTGTTCATGTCTTCCTGTGATACTTGTGCCCAAGCTAAAAGCTCTCATAACCAGCCAGACAGGGAATTGGTGCCAATGCCAATTCTGGATAGACCTTGGACTCATTTGTCCATGGACTTTATCACTGATCTCCCTCCTTCCAATGGCAAAACTCTGGTCTGGGTAGTGGTGGATAGATTCAGTAAACAGGTGCATTTTGTACCTTTGGCGGGAATACCTAATGCTGAAACACTTTCTAGGTTGTTTGTTGAGCACGTGGTGCGATTGCATGGTATGCCTTTAAATGTGGTTTGTGGTTTCAGATAGGGGGGCACACTTTGTGTCCAAATTTTGGAGGGCTATTTGTAAAAGGTTAGGTATTGCTTTGGCCTTCTCCTCGGCCTATCATCCCAAAACCAATGGTCATACAAAGAGGACCAATCAGTCTCTTGAACAAATTTTGTGGTGTCTTGCCATGTCCCAGCAGGATGATTGGTGTTCTTTGTTACCAGTGGCTGAGTTTGCCTTTTATAGTCCATGGGCACCTCTCCGTTCTTTTGTAATTATGGCTTTCACCCCCATTTTGGTGAGTTTTCCAGGATGGACTCGGGGTGTCCAGGGGCTGATTCAGCCATTCAGCGGCTGATGGAGGTATGGAGCGGAGTCCAGAGAAACATTGGGGAAGTTCAAGGCAAACAAACAGTTTGCGGATAAGCAATGATCTAAAGGACCCATATTCCTGGTGGGAGATAGAGTATGGTTGTCTACCAAGAACAATTGACTGAAAGTTCCTTCCCCTAAGCTGGGTGCCAGGTTTATAGGTCTTTATGAGGTAATTGAGGTTGTCAATCCAGTTACCTTTCACTTACGTCTACCTCCATCGCTTCGGATCCCCAATGTGTTCCATAACTCTCTCCTGAAGCCATTTGTACCTTCCTCTGAAGGGTCGCCATCCCCTCTGCCTCCAGTTTCTGTGGATGGGCAGATGAAGTATGACGTGGAACGGATTGTGGATTCGTGCATGGTCCGCAGTTCGCTGCAGTATTTGATCCACTGGAGGGGTTACAGTCGTTTTGTCATCGATCATGGGTCCCAGAGCGATCGGTTCATGCCGATCGATTGGTTCAGGCATTTCATGCACGGTATCCTGGGAAACCTGGGGGTCCGGTGCCCCCCCCCCCCCTTGAGAGGAGGGTGCTGTCAAGATCCAGACTGGGTTTTGAGTCCCGTTTTCCCTGTTCCCAGTCTGGTCATGTCAAGAGTTAACCTTTCTCAACCTCTGTCTGGGTTCAGGTTGGCTATTTATTGCCGCTGCTTCCTGCAGGCGATGTCAGTTATAGTTTTTGCCTAGTGCTGCTGTAGCTGACTCTGATTTGTCCTGGTGCATTGCAGTCTGAACCCGTGTCTCTGTGTTCCTCTATTCCTGTCTTGACTCCGTGTTTCCCGTTAGCGTGCTCCCTGGTTTATACTTGGCTTGTATCATGACCTACTTCTGTCTTATCGGCTTCTGACCGTTACTGACTCCCTGGCTTGTCTCTGACCGTGAGTTTGCTTATTCCTTTGGTACTGGGCTACAGTCTAGGTTTTGATCCGGCTTGTTTGACTATTCTGGTGCCACCTGTGGTAGCCTCACTGCTGCACTGCAGGCCATAACTGTATAGGTGCAGTCCTGCTTCCACTCTACTGCCATCTAGTGGAGCAGCGTGACAGGTAGCAGAGCAAATGAGTTCTCTGCATCACCCCCGCGAAGCGATGGATAATACAGAAGGTATGTTCTTGTCAGCATAGCAGGCCCATGTTCCTCTATGCAGTCAATGATCAGGTACCCGAGGTGTTTGGTCCTTTTGTATACTTGCCTCCTGCCTGTCCACCATAGTGCCGCGTGTTTGGAAGTAGCGGAAGATGGAGTCTTGACCTCCCAACACCTAGCCACAGCATTAAGCTTCTTCAGGATCGATGTGACCGAAAGAAGCAAATGAGAATCCTTCTATGTGGATGACATGTGAGCAGACCACCACAACTGAACTCTCGGACGATCATATTTAGCATTTTGTTCAGTATTTTGTACCACAATTTATCCAAAATTAGGAGTGAAAAAGCATTATGGAGACATTTTTAGCCTCCTCCCCCTAGCTCTGGCTTACAAATACTGCTGCAAAATACTGACGCGCAAAAAGGGAAAAAGGTATATATGAGAGAATGTATGTGGACGAAAAACAGAAAAATAAGATGAAAAACTTCACTAGTTTACTTTTTTTTTTTTACATATTGTACATTTATACATTGTTACAGATTTCCAAATAAAGTATAACGGAGTCTCAAAATTACAAAAATTTGAGGAACACTGAAGCAAAGAGAAAAAAACAGTCAATGTCATACATAAATGGAGCCATGAACCATGGTCAGAAGGAATATACACCACACAAGTATGCCTCACTATAAAGCTCCCCATAAAAAATATATTCTATATATGGTACATGGCATCCAGCAGTCTGACCCCACCAATGAGAAGGGGAGGCATGTCTTGGTGAGATCATTTTATTTTATGAGCGGGATAATTCACACAAGCAGATTTCACATCCACATTCAGTACAATAAAAAAAAAATGCAAATTTAGCACCCCAGGAGTTCGGGTACCACAGTGGTGCTGCCTTCCTTTCGGGGAGGGTAGTGCCATGCCTGGAGACAAGTGGGATCCCTTTGGCAGGTAAATCTTACACGCAACACGTTCCAACTCCAGGCCAGAAGGGGGAGCTCAGAACACTGTTTTAGGGGGAACTTCCCTGATTTCCATCCTGGTCTGGAGGAGGAGTTAGTTCAGTTTGGACTCTGGAGCAGACAGTGAAGGGTAGTGATGGGCAGTCCGGCTCTTTTTGGTGTTCCGGCTCTCATGGCTCCGCTCACCAAAAAGAGCCAGCTCTTTCGGCTCGTGAACCGGCTCTTTTTGGATCGTATTAGATCCCTATTGAGTGCCTGTTCAGGCGTCCAAAACTCCGCCCACCTACCGCAGAAACTCCGCCCACTTCTTAGAGAGCTAATTAAATTGAAGAGTGGGCGGGGTTTTGCTCAGGTGGGCAGAGTTACGCCTCCCGAAGTCTGGGATTTTACGCCCAGTGAGAGCCATTCGGAATTTTAGTGGCTCTCACTGGTGTGCCGGCTCCCATCGTTCACAACAGGGAGCCGGCTCTTTGTGTCGGCTCGTTCGCGAACGACACATCACTAGTGAAGGGAGAGGAGTGATCAGGAGCTCAGGGAGGCTGTGATTAGGCTTCCTGAGAGCCAGAGTGCAGAAACCGGGCACCGGGAGGTTGTGGATAGCTGTAAGGTCCATAGCAGAACCGGAGGGCATAGGAGTATATGCAAATTGCCCACATAACACCTGAGGTACAGCAGCAGATAGAGCCTGGAGTCATTGTGTCAGAGACTCCAAGAGAACAGCTCAAGCTGC
Organism: Ranitomeya variabilis; assembly: GCF_051348905.1. Lineage (NCBI taxonomy): Eukaryota > Metazoa > Chordata > Amphibia > Anura > Dendrobatidae > Ranitomeya > Ranitomeya variabilis. Next base: position 115,713,296 of record NC_135232.1, read on the forward strand.
CTACCGGGCAGGTACTGTCCCAGGACAGGAACGAGAGAAAGGAATACCTTGCCAGCGAACTACAGGTAGCAAGGGACCAGAATACCAGCGCATATAGGAAGGCTCCCAACCTGACCTGTCAAGGGAGATTTCTACTTGTTTCCAGGCTGCTTCGACTCCTTCTGTACCTGTTGACGGTACCCTGGACTGAGGCCTGTTACCATCAGTAAACCAGGTAAAGACTGCAACCCTGTGTCTTCCGTTATTCACCGGCAACCCACCATCCCTGCCATATACCTTGGGAGCCCTGGGGACCCCGCTTCACCTGTGGGAAGCGTCACCATCTTGCTGCAACAACATCACCCCAGAGGACCCCTTTAAGCAGCGTCGGTCCCCTCTGACCGAGAACCACAGGTGGCGTCATGAATAACTTTATTACCAAATTCCCTTTAAAGACCTTTCCCCTTTTATTGAGTGCCCAGGGCCACGGACCGGGTCGCAGCCACTGTGACATCTCCTTTAAGACCGACCGGACCCGGTACAGAGTATCCCCATTGCCCTGGTGGGCGACTCACAATGATTTGGCCAATCCCAAAGAGCATAGCACAGCGTAAAGCCTAACCATTGATATAATTTACTGCACAAATCAATAGTAGCTGTGAACATAAACTTTGTAATACAGTATGTCTTAGAGAAATTAGCTTCTTTCTCCTCCTGGACTGATCATTCCTTCTCAATATTCCCAATTTATGAGTAAAATCTGTCTTTAGTGAACAAATGAATGCAGATTCTCACATTATGGAGATGACCGATGATGCTCAAAGTTCTGCGGAGGACTGTAACTGTGGTTTCAGGGGAACCGGCAGCGTCGGCCTCTGGTTCCTCCATCTCCATAGAATAATGAAAGCACCAACTGCCATCTCCTTTCTCAGTAACAGGAAAATCTGTCTTCACTGAATACAGAACCTGCTCAGGGACTGAGAAAGATCAGACCAGGAGGAGAAAGAAGCAGACTTCTCTGGTAAGATACATTACAAGTGTGTTTCTTATTTTCATGCGTACTATTGAGTTCTAAAACAAAAACGACGGGTACTTTTTAAAGGTTAAACAAAACTTTCCTTCCACCGCCATGTGCTTAGTTCCAAAATTCTAAGTGGATTCATTTTCCAAAAAGGATTAGAAAACAAATTGACACAAAATGGAAATAAAAAAGATGACACGAGAAAAACTGTGAAATACTGATGGATGTAATAATGGAGACTGATGTATGAATATCGCCATATATTTATAGGAAATGACTGATATAGATGTTTGTCATGAATTCTGCCTTTAGTCAATTTATTTAAAACACACTCGTACAACCCTGCGGCTCCAGGAACGCTGGTCCTGTAGTGAGGACCTCACGTACATAATTCATGTGATGGCGGCTGCCGCCCTGCGAGGTGTCATACATGTAAGGATCGCCGCCGTGGTCCGTGCTCGGCAGCAATGCCAGCGATGACACCGTAGGAGCGGCAGCAGGGACGGAGAGTGTGGGGTCACACAGGTCATTATTGCTCTTTCAGGTTTTCTTTTTTATTATTATTTTTAATACAAGAAAAAAAAACAGATCTGTGAATTAAATCTTTACGGGGAATTTGTAGCTGTGTATATAGGCGAGCCCGGACGTGCAGGAACATCACATTTCAGAGCAGATTATACTATGGATTTTTGGGTAAAATTGTATATGGAAAACAGTGGCATTACTGCAATAGAATGAGCATGTTGCAGATAAAAAAATGAAGCATGATTTTTTTTTTTACTTCTGCCATAAATTACAAAGTTCTTTCCATACTAATTGCATCAAAATATGTGCTGCAAATCACCCACATCTGGACTTAAAGGGGCTGTCCAATCATCTTCAGCAGCACACCACTTTCTGACTTCTCAGCATGCTGAAAAACTAGCACTCCTGATGGAGTGATCATTCGGACCAGCAGCTTCGGCCCAAACTGTGCGACATCAGAAGAGAGCCGGGATCAGGAGCTTACAATGTGCTCCAGCTTCAGAGCAGCGCTTACAAGTTCTCTAGTAAAGAGCTTCATAGCACTGCACATGTTCAGCCACCGCTGCTAGAGAGAAGTAGTGTCCGGTAACCACAGCAAAAAACTGTAAACAAACACACAAAATTGTATCTGAAGAACGGTCGACGATTTTAAGAAAAAGGAGATATAAAAGTTGCTTGTCTTTAAAATCATTTTCCAATTAGGGTATGTTTCCATGTGGCGTATTCCGGGTGCTTTGGACGCAGCAGACACGAGCCCTTTCCAAAGCGCTGCCGGCTTTTGTACGTCGGGTGATTCCGCATGTGTTCATTGAATCACCGCATAATATACATAGACTGTGATATTTATCTTGTGGAGACTGAGCGTCTATAAATCACTAGCACAGAGGTCATAAGCATGTATTTCAGTGAAAGGGACTTGGTCAGTGTGTTTTTGGTGCCTCATTTGAAAACAGCATAATGTAGGGACAGAGACCCCGATTCCAGCAATGTGTCACTATGTTGCGTGCTGTCATTTTGATAAAATCACTGTTTTTATCAACAGAAAATCATCACTAGAGGACTAATAAACCTGCTGCTGTGTAGTCTAACCACACCCTCGTCATATATAGGCAGCTTTCTGCCTATGCACAGTGTGCACAGAAAGCTGCCAATCATTGGTGTGGGTGGGGTTATACAGAGCTCAGCATTCAGAGAACTGCTAGATTTGCAGCAGATAAAACCGTTTTTAATCAAAATTGCACTTGGTACAGTAAGTGATACATCGCTGGAATCAGGGTCTTTGCCCCACATCATGGTGCTCTCAGATAGAGTAGCAAAAACGTGACAGATTACAGCTGGTTCGGCATACGTCCTGCCACTCCAGGGTCTATGGGGCTGACAGACAGGTAAGTGCTGAACAGAGAGGCAGGGCAGATCGGCAATCACAGCTCTGGTCACTACAAGCCTGCAGCGAGGAGGAAGGATGGGTGCAGGGCGCTCCTATTCTAGTGATTGATGGGAGCGTTATGGTTGGCACGTGCGGTGATTGGGAGCACACCATTTTGTGCTCTTAATGAACCTATATGTCTGCAATGCCCAAATGCAAATTGGATCCTGATAAGTGACAACATGGGGAAAAGCCTGAAGGGTCCCCTACAATATACTTGTATATAAAGCAGTAAACGTGAATGATAGTCATGCTGGTCCAGGCAGGGCCGGCTCCAGGTTTTTGAGGGCCCCGGGCGAAAGAGTCTCAGTGGGCCCCCCCCTTTAACCCCTTCACCCCCAAGGGTGGTTTGCACGTTAATGACCGGGCCAATTTTTACAATTCTGACCACTGTCCCTTTATGAGGCTATAACTCTGGAACGCTTTGACGGATCTTGGCGATTCTGACATTGTTTTCTCGTGACATATTGTACTTCATGTTAGTGGTAAAATGTATTCAATATAACTTGCGTTTATTTGTGAAAAAAATGGAAATTTGGCGAAAATTTTGAAAATTTTGCAATTTTCCAACTTTGAATTTTTATGCCCTTAAATCACAGACATATGTCACGCAAAATACTTAATAAGTAACATTTCCCACATGTCTACTTTACATCAGTACAATTTTGGAACCAAAATTTTTTTTTGTGACGGAGTTATAAGGGTTAAAAGTTGACCAGCAATTTCTCATTTTTACAGCACCATTTTTTTTTAGGGACCACATCTCATTTGAAGTCATTTTGAGGGGTCTATATGATAGAAAATACTCAAGTGTGACACCATTCTAAAAACTGCACCCCTCAAGGTGCTCAAAACCACATTCAAGAAGTTTATTAACCCTTCAGATGTTTCACAGGAATTTTTGGAATGTTTAAATAAAAATGAACATTTAACTTTTTTTCACACAAAATTTATTTCAGCTCCAATTTGTTTTATTTTACCAAGGGTAACAGGAGAAAATGGACCCCCAAAGTTGTTGTACAATTTGTCCTGAGTACGCTGATACCTCATATGTGGGGGTAAACCACTGTTTGGGCGTATGGCAGAGCTCGGAAGGGAAGGAGCGCCATTTGACTTTTCAATGCAAAATTGACTGGAATTGAGATGGGACGCCATGTTGCGTTTGGAGAGCCCCTGATGTGCCTAAACACTGAAACCCCCTACAAGTGACACCATTTTGGAAAGTAGACCCCCTAAGGAACTTATCTTGATGTGTGGTGAGCACTTTGACCCACCAAGTACTTCACAGAAGTTTATAATGCAGAGCCGTAAAAATAAAAAATCATATTTTTTCACAAAAATGATCTTTTCGCCCCCAATTTTTTATTTTCCCAAGGGTAAGAGAAGAAATTGGACCCCAAAAAATGTTGTGCAATTTGTCCTGAGTACGATGATACCCCATATGTGGGTGTAAACCATTGTTTGGGCGCATGGCAGAGCTTGGAAGGGAAGGAGCGCCATTTGACTTTTCAATGCAAAATTGACTGGAATTGAGATGGGACGCCATGTTGCGTTTGGAGAGACCCTGATGTGCCTAAACATTGAAACTCCCTACAAGTGACACCATTTTGGAAAGTAGACCCCCTAAGGAACTTATCTAGATGTGTGGTGAGCACTTTGACCCACCAAGTGCTTCACAGAAGTTTATAATGCAGAGCCGTAAAAATAAAAAATCATATTTTTTCACAAAAATGATCTTTTTGCCCCCAATTTTTTATTTTCCCAAGGGTAAGAGAAGAAATTGGACCCCAAAAAATGTTGTGCAATTTGTCCTGAGTACGATGATACCCCATATGTGGGTGTAAACCATTGTTTGGGCGCATGGCAGAGCTTGGAAGGGAAGGAGCGCCATTTGACTTTTCAATGCAAAATTGACTGGAATTGAGATGGGACGCCATGTTGCGTTTGGAGAGCCCCTGATGTGCCTAAACATTGAAACTCCCTACAAGTGACACCATTTTGGAAAGTAGACCCCCTAAGGAACTTATCTAGATGTGTTTTGAGAGCTTTGAACCCCCAAGTGTTTCACTACAGATTATAACGCAGAGCCGTGAAAATTATTTTTATTTTTTTTCTCAAAAATGATTTTTTAGCACCCAGTTTTGTATTTTCACAAGGGTAACAGGATAAATTAGACCCCAAAAGTTGTTGTCCAATTTGTCCTGAGTACGCTGATACCCCATATGTGGGGGGGAACCACTGTTTGGGTGCATGACAGAGCTCGGAAGGGAAGGAGCGCCATTTGGAATGCAGCCTTAAATGGATTGGTCTGCAGGCGTCACGTTGCATTTGCAGAGCCCCTGATGTACCCAAACAGTACAAACCCCCCACAAGTGACCCCATATTGGAAACTAGACCTCCCAAGGAACTTATCTAGATGTGTTGTGAGAACTTTGAACCCCCAAGTGTTTCACTACAGTTTATAACGCAGAGCCGTGAAAATAAAACATCTTTTTTTTCCCACAAAAATGATTTTTAGCCCCCCAAATTTTTATTTTCCTAAGGATAACAAGAGAACTTGGACCCCAGAAGTTGTTGTTCAATTTGTCCCGAGTACGCTGATAGCACATATGTTGGGGTAAACCCCTTTTTGGGCGCACGGGAGAGCTCGGAAGGGAAGGAGCACTGTTTTACTTTTTCAACACAGAATTGGCTGGAATTGAGATCGGACGCCATGTCGCGCTTGGAGAGCCCCTGATGTGCCTGGACAGTGGAAACTCCCCAATTCTACCTGAAACCCTAACCCAAACACACCCCTAACCCTAATCCCAACGGTAACCCTAACCACACCCCTAGCCCTGACACACCCATAATTCTAATCCCAACCCTAATCCAAACGTAAATGTAACCCTAACCCTAACTTTAGCCCCAACCCTAACTTTACCTCCAACCCTAACTTTACCTCCAACCCTAGCCCTAACCCTACCCCTAACCCTAAACGTGACTGAAATACGTGGCACTGAAATACGTGGCACTGAAATACGTGGCACTGAAACACGTGGCACTGAAACACGTGGCACTGAAATACGTGATACGTGGCACTGAAATACGTGGCACTGAAATACGTGGCACTGAAATACGTGGCACTTAAATACGTGGCACTGAAATATGTGATACGTGGCACTGAAATACGTGGCACTGAAATACGTGGCACTTAAATACGTGGCACTGAAATATGTGATACGTGGCACTGAAATACGTGATACGTGGCACTGAAATACGTGGCACTTAAATACGTGGCACTGAAATATGTGATACGTGGCACTTAAATACGTGGCACTGAAACACGTGGCACTGAAATACGTGATACGTGGCACTGAAATACGTGGCACTGAAATACGTGGCACTGAAATACGTGGCACTGAAATACGTGGCACTGAAACACGTGGCACTGAAATACGTGATACGTGGCACTGAAATACATGGCACTGAAATACGTGGCACTGAAATACGTGGCACTGAAATACGTGGCACTGAAATACGTGGCACTATGACTGTCAGAAAATGTTCATTAAACGGTTAGGGGTGAGGTTAGGGGTAGAGTTAGGGTTAGGGTTTGGATCCCTTTATCACCTTGATGGTGGTGGGTGGCTTTTCAGTGTGTTTTCTGTTTTTTTTCGATAAAAATGCATGCGTTTTTAACGCAAACAAACGCATGTGCTTAAAAACGCAAGAAAATACTGCAGGTTGTATTTCTGAAAATGAAATAAAAAACGCGACCAAACGCGTACAAAAAAACCGCATGCGCTTTCAATGTTAAATATAGGGAAAAAACGCATGCGTTTTTTTGTGCAAAAAACGCTGCAGACAAAAACGCAAGTGTGAAACCAGCGACGCTTTTTATGGCAAAAAAGTTTTTGCGTCTCCACTAGTGTTGAGCATTCCGATGCTGCAAGTATCGGGTATCGGCCGATACTTGCTGTATCGGAATTCCGATACCGGGATTCCGATACTCTTGTGGTATCGGGTATCGGGTATCGGAACAACATTAATGTTAAAATGTGTAAAATAGAGAATTAAAATAAAAAATATCGCTATACTCACCTGTCCGACGCAGCCGGGACCTCAGCGCAGGAACCGGCAGCGTTGTTTGTTTAAAATTCCCGCTTTTACATGGTTACGCGAAGTCCCGGCTTGTGATTGGTCAGGGCGGCCATGTTGCCGGGCCGCGGACCAATCACAGCAAGCCGTGACGAAAATACGTCACGGCTTGCTGTGATTGGTCCGCGTCCCGGCAACATGGCCGCCATTAACCAATCACAAGCCGTGACGTCACGGGAGGCTGGAAACGCGCTCATTTTAAAAAGGGCGCGTGTCCAGCCTCCCGTGACGTCACGGCTTGTGATTGGTTGCGTCGCGGTCAACCAATCACAAGCCGGGAGGCTGGACACGCGCCCATTTCAAAATGAGCGCGTCCAGCCTCCCGGCTTGTGATTGGTTGATCGCGGCGCAACCAATCACAAGCCGTGACGTCACGGGAGGCTGGACACGCGCCCATTTCAAAATGAGCGCGTCCAGCCTCCCGGCTTGTGATTGGTTGATCGCGGCGCAACCAATCACAAGCCGTGACGTCACGGGAGGCTGGACACGCGCCCATTTTAAAATGAGCGCGTGTCCAGCCTCCCGTGACGTCCCGGCTTGTGATTGGTCAGGGCGGCCATATTGCCGGGACGCGGACCAATCACAGCAAGCCGTGACGTAATTTCGTCACGGCTTGCTGTGATTGGTCCGCGTCCCGGCAACATGGCCGACCTGACCAATCACAAGCCGGGAATTCACGTAACCAAGTAATAGCGCGATTTTTAAACAAACAACGCTGCCGGTTCCCTCGCTGAAGTCCCGGCTGCGTCGGACAGGTGAGTATAGCAATATTTTTTATTTTAATTCTTTCTTTTACACATTTATATGGTTCCCAGGGCCTGAAGGAGAGTTTCCTCTCCTTCAGACCCTGGGAACCATCAGGAATACCGTCCGATACTTGAGTCCCATTGACTTGTATTGGTATCGGGTATCGGTATCGGATTGGATCCGATACTTTGCCGGTATCGGCCGATACTTTCCGATACCGATACTTTCAAGTATCGGACGGTATCGCTCAACACTAGTCTCCACATTTTGAGACCTATAATTTTTCCACATTTTGGTCCACAGTCATGTGAGGTCTTGTTTTTTGCGGGACGAGTTGACGTTTTTATTGGTAACATTTTCGGACACGTGACCGTTTTTGATCGCTTTTTATTCCGATTTTTGTGAGGCAGAATGACCAAAAACCTGCTATTCATGAATTTCTTTTGGGAGAGGCGTTTATACCGTTCCGCGTTTGGTAAAATTGATAAAGCAGTTTTATTCGTCGGGTCAGTACGATTACAGCGATATCTCATTTATATCATTTTTTTATGTTTTGGCGCTTTTATACGATAAAAACTAAAATATAGAAAAAATAATTATTTTGGTATCGCTTTATTCTCAGGACTATAACTTTTTTATTTTTTTGCTGATGATGCTGTATGGCGGCTTGTTTTTTGCGGGACAAGATGACGTTTTCAGCGGTACCATGGATATTTATATCAGTCTTTTTGATCGTGTGTTATTCCACTTTTTGTTCGGCGTTATGGTAATAAAGCGTTGTTTTTTGCCTCGTTTTTTTTTTTTTTTCTTACGGTGTTTACTGAAGGGGTTAACTAGTGGGGCAGTTTTATAGGTTGGGTCGTTACGGACGCGGCGATACTAAATATGTGTACTTTTATTGTTTTTTTTTTTTTATTTAGATAAAGAAATGTATTTATGGGAATAATATATATTTTTTTATTATTATTTATTTAGGAATTTTTTAATTTTTTTTTTTACACATGTGGAAAATTTTTTTTTTACTTTTTTACTTTGTCCCAGGGGGGGACATCACAGATCATTGATCTGGCAGTGTGCACAGCACTCTGCCAGATCGACGATCTGCTGTGCAGGGCTGCAGGCTTACCAAGTGTCTGCTCTGAGCAGACACTCGGTAAGCCACCTCCTTCCCTGCAGGACCCGGATGCCGCGGCCATCTTGGATCCGGGACCTGCAGCCAGGAAGGAGGTAGGAGACCCTCGCAGCAACGCGATCACATCGCGTTGCTCCGGGGGTCTCAGGGAAGCCCGCAGGGAGCCCCCTCCCTGCGCGATGCTTCCCTATACCGCCGGTCCATGACCGCCCCTGGCACATAGTGCCGGATGTCAGCTGCGATATGCAGCTGACACCCGTCCGCGATCGGCCGCGCTCCCCCCGTGAGCGCCGCTGATCGGTGATGACGTACTATCCCGTCGGCGGTCATACGGGCCCACCCCACCTCGACGGGATAGTACGTCTGATGTCAGGAAGGGGTTAACACATACCACGATTCATGATGCACAGATACAGCAGAGAAATATAGGTATAGTACAATGCCAGATTTCACTTCTTACATGAGTGATCGCTATTGTAAATTCTACAATACCATATAGCAGAGGGGCTTTATATAAGTCAACCCCTTATATGACAATTATGCGAGAGCGATGCGCAAGCCTTGCATTGCATCAGTGTATATATACAGGACAGGAGGAGTGGTACTGTGCAGTGTATATATACAGGACAGGAGGAGGGGTACTGTGCAGTGTATATATACAGGGCAGGAGGAGTGGTACTGTGCAGTGTATATATACAGGACAGGAGGAGGGGTACTGTGCAGTGTATATATACAGGGCAGGAGGAGTGGTACTGTGCAGTGTATATATACAGGACAGGAGGAGTGGTACTGTGCAGTGTATATATACAGGACAGGAGGAGGGGTACTGTGCAGTGTATATATACAGGGCAGGAGGAGTGGTACTGTGCAGTGTATATATACAGGACAGGAGGAGTGGTACTGTGCAGTGTATATATACAGGACAGGAGGAGTGGTACTGTGCAGTGTATATATACAGGACAGGAGGAGGGGTACTGTGCAGTGTATATATACAGGGCAGGAGGAGTGGTACTGTGCAGTGTATATATACAGTACAGGAATGGTGGTACTGTGCAGTGTATATATACAGGACAGGAGAAGTGGTACTGTGCAGTGTATATATACAGGACAGGAGGAGGGGTACTGTGCAGTGTATATATACAGGGCAGGAGGAGTGGTACTGTGCAGTGTATATACAGGACAGGAGGAGTGGTACTGTGCGGTGTATATATACAGTACAGGAATGGTGGTACTGTGCAGTGTATATATACAGGACAGGAGAAGTGGTACTGTGCAGTGTATATATACAGGACAGGAGAAGTGGTACTGTGCAGTGTATATATACAGGACAGGAGGAGGGGTACTGTGCAGTGTATATATACAGGACAGGAGGAGGGGTACTGTGCAGTGTATATATACAGGGCAGGAGGAGTGGTACTGTGCAGTGTATATATACAGTACAGGAATGGTGGTACTGTGCAGTGTATATATACAGGACAGGAGAAGTGGTACTGTGCAGTGTATATATACAGGACAGGAGGAGGGGTACTGTGCAGTGTATATATACAGGACAGGAGGAGGGGTACTGTGCAGTGTATATATACAGGGCAGGAGGAGTGGTACTGTGCAGTGTATATATACAGTACAGGAATGGTGGTACTGTGCAGTGTATATATACAGGACAGGAGAAGTGGTACTGTGCAGTGTATATATACAGGACAGGAGAAGTGGTACTGTGCAGTGTATATATACAGGACAGGAGAAGTGGTACTGTGCAGTGTATATATACAGGACAGGAGGAGGGGTACTGTGCAGTGTATATATACAGGGCAGGAGGAGTGGTACTGTGCAGTGTATATATACAGGACAGGAGGAGTGGTACTGTGCAGTGTATATATACAGGACAGGAGGAGGGGTACTGTGCAGTGTATATATACAGGGCAGGAGGAGTGGTACTGTGCAGTGTATATATACAGTACAGGAATGGTGGTACTGTGCAGTGTATATATACAGGACAGGAGAAGTGGTACTGTGCAGTGTATATATACAGGACAGGAGGAGGGGTACTGTGCAGTGTATATATACAGGGCAGGAGGAGTGGTACTGTGCAGTGTATATACAGGACAGGAGGAGTGGTACTGTGCGGTGTATATATACAGTACAGGAATGGTGGTACTGTGCAGTGTATATATACAGGACAGGAGAAGTGGTACTGTGCAGTGTATATATACAGTACAGGAATGGTGGTACTGTGCAGTGTATATATACAGGACAGGAGAAGTGGTACTGTGCAGTGTATATATACAGGACAGGAGGAGGGGTACTGTGCAGTGTATATATACAGGGCAGGAGGAGTGGTACTGTGCAGTGTATATATACAGGACAGGAGGAGTGGTACTGTGCGGTGTATATACGTCAGCAGACCCCAGGCCCCCAGCACCTGTATATACGTCAGCAGATCCCAGGCCCCCAGCACCTGTATATACGTCAGCAGATCCCAGGCCCCCAGCACCTGTATATGCTTCAGCAGCTGCCCAGGCCCCCAGCACCTGCATATACATCAGCAGATCCCAGGCCCCCAGCACCTGTATATACATCAGCAGATCCCAGGCCCCCAGCACCTGTATATACGTCAGCAGATCCCAGGCCCCCAGCACCTGCATATACGTCAGCAGATCCCAGGCCCCCAGCACCTGTATATACATCAGCAGATCCCAGGCCCCCACAGCACCTGTATATATGTCAGCAGATCCCAGGCCCCCAGCACCTGTATATACGTCAGCAGATCCCAGGCCCCCAGCACCTGTATATATGTCAGCAGACCCCAGGCCCCCAGCACCTGTATATACGTCAGCAGATCCCAGGCCCCCAGCACCTGTATATATGTCAGCAGATCCCAGGCCCCCAGCACCTGTATATATGTCAGCAGACCCCAGGCCCCCAGCACCTGTATATACGTCAGCAGATCCCAGGCCCCCAGCACCTGTATATACGTCAGCAGATCCCAGGCCCCCAGCACCTGTATAAACGTCAGCAGACCCCAGGCCCCCAGCACCTGTATATATGTCAGCAGACCCCAGGCCCCCAGCACCTGTATATACGTCAGCAGATCCCAGGCCCCCAGCACCTGTATATACGTCAGCAGATCCCAGGCCCCCAGCACCTGTATATGCTTCAGCAGCTGCCCAGGCCCCCAGCACCGTCCTGTTATATATATATATTATATACTGTATAGATACAGTATACACATATACAGGAGAGGTGCTGGGGGCCGTCAGAATACATCGATATCACATTGATTGCAGTCACTCAGGCACAGGAGGGTAGGAGATCCTCTGGAATCTGCTACATTCAGCAGTGCAGCAAGGGGCCTGAGAGCAGGAGAACCCCTGCTCTCTCCACCCACAAACAATGTCACGCTGTGTTCTTAACCCCTATGTGCCTGCCCTGACTGAGTCTGAGATGCTTGAGCCAGGCCAGCTCCCGCTGTTTGCACCTGTAGAACCGCCGTGCCCGCAGATTTAAAGGGCCGGCGGCAGGAAAAATAGCTGGCAAGCGGCCAATGTATCCCACACAGCGTGAGTGGGCCCCCCCCCATCTCGACAGGGCCCCGGCACTTGCCCGGGTATGCCGGGTGCTGACGCCGGCCCTGGGTCCAGGTACCGGGACCCAAAATTAGCATCCTGTAATGCATCGCACAGCAACATGTAGCGGCCTACAGCCCAAAATGAGCCAATAAATAAACATTAAATAAATAAATAGAGGCATTTGATAAGGTGTGACTGCACACAACATTTATACATACAAATAAACATAAAAAGACAGTGTAACATAAATAATACATCATCTGTAATCCCAGTAGCATACATAGGACATCCAGCACACATACTGTACATGACGAGGTATGAAGCCAGTAGCTGTCAGATGGCATCATCAACCTCCATGAAAATGTCACTAAAGAAATATTCAGGCACCGGAGCAGCCTCTTCCTCAGCAGCCAAGTCATGAGATTTGGCCGGACTGTGTAGGTCTGTATCTTGATTGTCGGGAATCTGGAACATGAATGAAGACACAAGATTCAGTCTGGAGACCAATGTAAAATCTAAGGGACAATATAGTAAATCAGCAACAAATTCCTCCCCAGCAGCTACCCTGCGGCATTTATCTTCTGCTGTGGCAAAATGGTCTTTGATGCAACTAATACCTTTGCAAACCTATGCTCCTTTACTGATTTAAAGGGGTTGTACGGGACTATAACACTGATGGCCTATCCTTAGGATAGGTCATCATTGTCTGATGAGTGGGGGTGCGACACCTGGCACCTCTGCAGATCAGCTGTTCCCAGTGTCGGCCGAGTACTGCACATCCACCACCCACTGATTTGAATAGGGTGCGGCTGTGCAGTTCCCGGCAGCGGCCACTATTCCAGCGACAGAGCTGTGCAGTTCTGTGGTCCAGCACTGTCTCTTAGAGATGCGCCTTTTCTGGGGCAGCTGAGAGCTGATGTTTTTAGCCGGGGAGGGAGCAGTATCCATGGCCCCTTCCCAGGCTATTAATATCAGCCCACAGCTGTCTGCATAGCCTTTGCTGGTTATTAATTATGGGGGGGTCCCCCATTTTAATAGCCAGTAAAGGCTAAGTATACAGTTGTGAGCTGATATTAATAGCCCAGGAAGCTCCATGGGTATTGCCCCCTTCCCAGGCTGTAAACATCTGCCACCAGTCGTCAGCTTTCAGTCTGCTGGTTACTTAAATTGCGCGGGAGCCCACGCCATTTTTAAAAAAAAAAATAATCTTTTATTAATTTAATACATGTCCAGTAATTTGCACACACACTGTACTAATTGTATTTGTTACTGACATCTATATATCTACCTATGTAGTTACTGTATGTAATCCACCTCTTCTATCCTGTCGGCTCCTGCTGTTATTTTACAGAACACGGTAAATGAATTACTGGCTTTTCTTCCATCTATGTAATATAAATACATATACTGTATACATGTGTGTGTCACTGACATCTATATATATATATATGTATTCTATGTGTATATATCTATTCTATCTTTTCTATTCTATCCTGTCAGTGTGATTTTACTGTACCCAAATATGAATTGCCGGCTTTTACAAGGAGATCGGTGTGTAAAAATCGGACAGCACTTGCATGGTCCGAGTGCTGTGTGATTTTTTCTCGCACACATTGACTTCTATTGCGGGATGCGATCCGAATTCCAATTACAATCGCAGCATGCTGCCACTTTTTCCCAGTCCGATCGTGATACGATCCGAGCTGGAAAAAAAAAGCAGATGAAGACACAACCATAGAATAACATTGGTCCGAATTCAATCAAAGGTCTGATATGAGGACACAATAGTCTTCTTTATCTGGGCCTTAGGATTAATTCCGTAGTCTGAATGTATTTTGTGAATTTAGTCTAGGAATTAATCCATTTGTGTTGCTATAGAGGATAAGTATGGTCTGCAGAAGTGAGGGGCCAAACTCTGCAGCCGTCAGAAGTCATGATGGCAGTCAGAACTAATTGCATACTGTTTTATTAGTAAGTCGCGGAAGAAACAGATTGAATCCGAAGCTCTGAATACAATAGGAAACTAATCAATGCACAGATGTATGTCAAGCACAATCGGAGTTATTCACATCTATGTTTTTATATGATGGAATCTGTGCCACAAAAGAAGAAGATTGGTATTCGAGAAATAGAACTAGACCCAAACACAATATAATGTTACCTCTGAAACACTGGGTTTCTTTGGTAGTGCAGGAAGGTCTCCATCATCCATGCACTGCGCACTTCTCTTTCTTGAAGTCAAGCCTAACCCCGGATCTGGGTCTTCCTGGCCGACGGTAAGAAGCTCATGTGATACAGTCTCCACACTATGTAAGGAGATAAAGAACAATAATGTGTCAGCCTCAAGAGGAGGGCTTCTACTCAATAGGCTAATGTCAGCTGAAATTGCCATTAATGATGGGCCTGGACGACAGTCTAATCTGTTTGAAGGCCTCTCGACTCTTTCCTCAGGGAATTATAGGATCTGGCATGTAGGTGTTCGGACTGCCGATCCTTTTGTTCTTGAAGAGAAGTCTCCGTGTGCCAGAAGAGTCTGGCAGGGTCTGTCTCAGAAAACAGTGGTGAACTCCTGTGTATGGGAGAGCTGGGAAATATAGCTGCAGGCCAAATGACCTGACACTTGTCTTATGTATGGGGGCTTTAGCCTGGTGATACATCATAATTATTTCACCTTGGATTTAGATTCTCTGTTAGCGCTTGAGTGGAGCCTGAACTGATCATTACAGGTGTCGGGAGACTTTCTGCTACGTTGGAATCACAAGAATAGACATAGTCCTCTTCAATGGCAATTTCCACCAGTGTCAGAATAAATGTGGCTTCTTCTCCCTCCTGCTGAAATTCACAGGCCACACCCACATGACATCACCAGCCACACCCCCATGACATCACCATTCAGAGCTCACTGCAGAGCTGCTGGCTGAGCCAGTCAAAGCACAGACAGGACTTCTCTCTATTCTGTGCTTTGAATGGACTGTAGCAGTAAGTACAGAGCTACCGAATATTACAGCTCAGGAACAAAGCAGAACTTTAACAGCAAGTAAATTATGGAGTGTCTTAATTTTTCATAAGTTTTGCAACTAATCTTTTGCCCGGAAAACCCCTTTAATCAGCAGACCATACACTTACTTAGAACGCTGCAGAGAAAAGAGGTCTTGCACACTACTAGTCTGGCTGCTGCTCTGAGGGTCATCAGTCAAATCCATGATATCCTGTAAAATGATAGATTTATAGCAAAAAGCAAAGTTTCTTCTCCTTAACACAAACAGTATTAGCATCATTGCTGCACTCAGAACCTGTAGTATAAGGCAATAATATATATGTATAAAATGAAGTAAAGTGCCACCTAGTGATACTATGATCACATGGTCTCCCTGTGCATAGGCTCCAATGTGTGCACCAGGGAGAGCATACAGAAGCTAAGCCGCAATGTGCCTGACAGGCACATGAAACCACCTAAAATATCTAATTATCTTAATTTCAAGACTTGAAAAGTAAATCAGTGACTTCATAGGGATATATTAAAGGAAAGTACACAAAATTGGATGACAAACAAAAAAAACCCATAAACATATTAAAAACAAAAAGTACCAAAAATTTCTCAACTACCGCCAAATAACCTCCAGTTTTCATGACCATTACTAAATATTAAAATTATGAGAAAAAAAATCTTAATGATAATGCACTTAGATGCAACTTGATTACTATTCACTAAAATTCAGAGGTTACTTGTTCAGCAGAAGAAACACTGTTAGGCCGGAGACACACTGGTGCGAGATACGGCCGAGTCTCGCTGGTTAAAAGCAAGCTGTGGCACCGGCACTCCGGAGCGGAGCGTGCGGCTCCATGTATTGCTATGCAGCTGCACGCTCCGCTCCGGAGTGCAGGTGCCACAGCTTGCTTTTAACCAGCGAGACTCGGCCGTATCTCGCACCAGTGTGTCTCCGGCCTTACACATAGAAAAACAAGTCTGGCAGATCTTATTTGCATGGGACAGGCAGATCGCGTTGTTATTTTTTGCATTCATAATTTTACATCCTTCTCCCCCAGTTTTACCGGTGCAGGTGGTGCATCTACATCTTTTGGGAGATGGGAGAGGTGGTGAGTTTTCTCGATCATCTTTGGGATGAAATCTTTTCAGAAGGACTTGCAGGCTAGAGGGGATTCCTCAGTCTGCAATTTTCATTCTTTCCTTTTCAAACCCCATGATATGCAGTTTGATGCCTGATCCCAAGTTTCAATTTTTTTATTTTAAGAGTGTTTTTTCCAGTAATATAGGCTGGATGTGAGGTCCGTGTGTATCCTGGGTGCTGCAGTTTTCCCTGCTCATATATCAGCACAGCTTCTATCCCGCTCTTCTTTCTTCTTCATTTGCTTTGGTCTTTTCTCTATAGCTTCATTAGGGGACAGAGGAAACCATGGGTGTTTGCTGCTGCCACTAGAAGGCTGACACTAGCCAATAAAAAAAGTTAGCTCCTTCTCAGTAGTATACACCCACCAACTGGAGCCAGGCCGATAAGTTTTTAGATTAGTGTCAGTAGGAGGCAGACATGGTGCTGCTTTCAGCCCCATTTCTACCTTAGGTTTTTTTTGTGTTTTGATAATGATTTATTTTTTTGCAGATATGGGCGGCAGAGTGGTTGTCATTCTGATCTGCCCCCTATAGACCATGAACACGGTGTGGGGTTGCGTCACTACTGTACCCTCTTGTGTATGGGGCGGGACCTTATTCCCCCTAACACATCATTAGTGTTTGGAGCATCTGCACAGAGACAAGAGGACGGTCCTTCCTTGCCAACATGCGGCCACCAGAGCCAGATGTGAAGGGTAGGAAGACAGAACCAGTACATTCCAGGCGGACGGCCTCCGGGATCCGATACCCTCCAGTTTCCCAACAGACAAGAATTGGGATGCCTGATTATAGCCTTCTCCATTGTGCTGTGAAGATAGATGTCGGGGCCTTCAGGACAGGTATCACTCTCCCTTAATCCAGGGGAAATAAGGAAAACTATAGAGGTGCTTTTCACAAAATCACAATATCATAAAAAGTTAATTTATTTCAGTTCTTCAATACAAAAAGTGAAACTCATATTATATAGTCATTACAAACAAAGATCTACTTCAAATGTTTATTTCTGTTAGTGTTGATATTTATAGCTTACAGCCAATGAAACCCCAAAAGTCATTATCTCAGTAAATTAGATTAACAAAAAACACCTGCAAAGGCTTCCTAAGGGTACCTTTACACAGTGCAATTTTGATCGCTACGACGGCACGATTTGTGACGTTCCAGCGATGCATTTACGATATCGTAGTGTCTGACACGCTACTGCGATCCGGATCCCCGCTGAGAATCGTACGTCGTAGCAGATCGTTTGAAACTTTCTTTCGTCGTCTAGTGTCCCGCTGTGGCGGCATGATTGCATCGTGTGACACAGGTTGTATACGATGTGCGCACAGTAACCAACGGCTTCTACATCGCAAATACGTCATGAAATTATCGCTCCAGCGCTGTGTATTGCAACGTGTGACCGCAGTCTACGACGCTGGAGCGATAATCATACGACGCTGCAACGTCACGAATCGTGCCGTCGTAGCGATCAAAATTGCACTGTGTAAAGGTACCCTTAGTGTTTATAAAGGTCCCTTAGTCTGTTTCAGTAGGCTTCATAATCATGGGGAAGACGGCTGACTTGACAGATGTCCAGAAGGCAGTCATTGACAAACTCCACAAGGAGGGTAAGCCACAAAAGGTCATTGCTAAAGAAGCTGGCTGTTCACAGAGTTCTGTATCTAAGCATATTAATGGATAATTGAGTGGAAGGAAAAAGTGTGGTAGAAAAAGGTGCACAAGCAACTGGGATAACTACAGCCTTGAAAGGATTGTTAATAAAAGGCCATTCAAAAATTGGGGGGAGATTCACAAGGAGTAGACTTCTGCTGGAGTCATTGCTTTAAGAGCCACCACACACAGAAGTATCCAGGACACAGGCTACTAGTGTCGCATTCCTTATGTCAAGTCACTCATGACCAATAGGCAATGCCAGAAGCGTCTTACCTGGGCCAAAGAGAAAAAGAACTGGACTGTTGCTCAGTGGTCCAAGGTGTTTCCATCTAAATAAAATAAATTTTGCATTCATTTGGAAATCAAGGTCCCAGAGTCTGGAGGAAGAGCGGAGAGGCCACAATCCAAGCTGCTTGAGGTCTAGTGTGAAGTTTCCACAATCAGTGATGGTTTGAGAAGCCATGTCATCTGCTGGTGTAGGTCCACTGTCTTTTGTCAAGACCAAAGTCAGCGCAGCAGTCTAGCAAGAAATTTTAGAGCACTTCATGCTTCCCCTCTGCCGACAAGCTTTTTGGAGACGGAAATTTCATTCTCCAGCAGTACTCAGCACTTGTCCACACTGCTAAAAGTATCAATACCTGGTTTAAAAATAACAGTATCACTGTGCTTGATTGACGAGAAAACTCGCCTGTCAAGAGGAAGATGAGAGACACCAGACCCAACAATGCAGATGAGCTGAAGGCTGCTATCAAAGCAACCTGGGCTTCAATAACACCTCAGCAGTGCCACAGGCTGATCGCCTCGATGCCACGCCGCACTGATGCAAAAGGAGTCCTGACCAAGTATTGAGTGTATTTAATGAACATACATTTCAGTAGGCCAACATTTCAGATTTTAAAATAATTTTTCAAGCTGGTGTTATAAAGTATTCTAATTTACTGAGATAATGACTTTTGTGTTTTCATTGGCTGTAAGTCAATCATCAACATTAACAGAAATAAACACTTGAAATAGATCACTCTGTTTGTAATGACTTTATATAATATATGAGTTTCACTTATTGTATTGTAGAATTGAAATAAATTAACTTTTTGATGATATTCTAATTTTGTGAGAAGCACCTGTATATGTATATATACACTATACATATACAGTATATATATACTAGCTGAAGATCCCGGTGTTGCCCAGGCATAGTAACTAACTGTCTCTACATTGCCGCAAGAAAAATAAATTGTTGCGGTTGAATATAGCAACGCTCCCGAAGTGGTACACGGAACACAACCGGCGTCATTTTGTTGAAGCAAATATTAACCCCTTAACGACTGCCGATACGACTTTTAACGGCGGCAGTTAAGGGGCCTTATTCCTTCTACACCTCATGCTCCTTTTCACACAGCCTCCTCCTGCACCTTATGCTCCTCCTTTATACACAGCATTTTTCTGCAGCACAGTTTTTCTCCTTTATAGTCGCCTCCTCCAGCAGCACCTCACACTCCTCTTCCATATACAATTGGAAACACTTGTTCCCGAGAGAAATTGCACCACAATTTTCTCCTTTAGACCTCGTTCACACGTTATTTGGTCAGTATTTTTACCTCAGTATATGTAAGCTGAAACTCGGAGTAAAACAATCAGAGGAAAAGCATATTAGCAACACGTCACCATTTCTGTATTATTCTCCCACTCGTGGTCTTGGCTTGTACTGTAGTGCGCAGGCCCTGGGCCTCTCTGACCTTTCCCGGCGCATGCGCACTGCAGTACTTTGCTCTGCCCTCAACAGGGCAGATAAAGTACACCTGCGCCGGGGCCCATCGTATGAAGATGGCAGGCGCTGGACTCGGATTGCGACGCCCATTGGACCAAACCGCATCGGGACCACCCCTGGGTGAGTATAATATAACCTGTTTTTCTTATCTTTCAGGTGACATCGGGGGCTTATCTACAACATTACAGAATGCTGTAGATAAGTCCCTGATGCCGGTGGCCTTAGCTTATAGGCGAATTTTGGGGTGACAGATTCCCTTTAATTCTGGAGTCTGAATGTATTTTGTGAATTTAGTCTAGGAATTAATCCATTTGTCTTGCTATAGAGGGTAGGGATGGTTCGCAGCAGTGAGGGGCCAAAGTCTGCAGCCGTCAGAAGTCATGATGGCAGTCAGAACTAATTGCATACTGTTTTAATAGTAAGTCACTGTAGAAACAGAATTAATCTGAAGCCCTGAATACAATAGGAAACTAATCAACACACAGATGTATGCCAAGAACAATGGGAGTTATTCACATCTACTGTATGTTTTTATATGACGTAATCTGTGCCACAAAAGAAGAAGATTGGTATTCGAGAAATAGAACTAGACCCAAACACAATATAATGTTACCTCTGAAACACTGGGTTTCTTTGGTAGTGCAGGAACGTCTCCATCATCCATGCACTGCGCACTTCTCTTTCTTGAAGTCAAGCCTAACCCCGGATCTGGGTCTTCCTGGCCGACGGTAAGAAACTCATGTGATACAGTCTCCACACTATGTAAGGAGATAAAGAACAATAATGTGTCAGCCTCAAGAAGAGGGCTTCTACTCAATAGACTAATGTCAGCTGAAATTGTCATTAATAGTGGGCCTGGACGACAGTCTAATCCAGTGATGGCTAACCTATCGCACACGCGTGCCACAGGAGGCACGCAAAGAGCCCTCTCTGTGGGCACTTATGCCAGGCCTGCCGCCAAACACACTCCACTCCCTTCCGATGTTCAAATGTATTTGCGTCTTTTAGGCGCGAATACATTTAAACCAGGGTTGGAGAAACTCTGGCCTGCGGTGTCCGCAATGTGCACGGTATGCAGCGTTCATTACAGAACGCTGCCTGCAAATGAATGATGATGTCATCAGGGTGGGCGGGGTTAGCACCCAATGCGCTCCCATCCTCCTGTCCTGGAAGAGGAGCTGCTGTCAGAGTCCAGCGCGATCTCTGTGCCTGTGTGCTGGTGGTTTCTGTGCCTGCGTGCTGGTGGTTTCTATGCCTGCAGCTCTGTGCCTTTCTGCTGGTGATCTGTCCCCCTCGGCTATGTGCTCCCTGTGATCTCTGTGCCCCCCAGCTATGTGCCCACATGTGATCTCTGTGCCACCCTGTGATCTCCGTGGCTCCAGGTATGTGCTCCCCCTTTGATCCCTGTGCCCCCAAGCTATGTGCCCCCTGTGATTTCTGTGTCCCCAGCTATGTTCCCCCTGTGATCTCTGTTCCCCCAGCTATGTGCCCCCATGTGAACTCTGTGCCTCCCTGTGATCTCCGTGGCTCCAGCTATGTGCTCCCCCTGTGATTTCTGTGCCCCATAGCTGTATGTCCCCTGTGGTCCCTGTGTCCCCAACCTATGTGCCACCTGTGATATCTGTGTCCCCAGCTATGTTCCCCCTGTGATCTCTGTTCCCCCAGTGATCTCTCTGCCCCCCAGCTATATGCCCCCCTGTGATTTCTGTGCCTTGCAGCTATATGCCCTCCTGTGATCTCTGTGCCTCCTCTGATTTGTGTCCCCCAGCTATGTGCCTCTCTGTGATCTTTGTTCCCCCTGTGATCACTCTGCCCCCCCCAGCTATATGCCCCATGTGATTTCTGTGCCCTCCAGCTATATGACCTCCTGGGATCTCTGCCCCCCCAGCTATGTGAACCCCTGTGATCTCTGTGACTACCAGCTTTGTGCCCCCCTGTGTTCTATTTGCCCCCTGTAATGCCTGTGCCCCCCTGCTATGTACTCCCTGTGATATTTGTGCTGTGGTCTCTGTGCCCCTCCCCCCACCCCCCGTGATCTCTGTGTCCCCCCCGACGATGCTGTCAGCCCCAGGTCCAATATGCAACATTGCTGCCGGGGCCGAACAGGAGTAAAGACAGCGCGGGCGTGCACTGATATGATCTCCAGCGGGAGCTGGACATTAAATTTATTACGTTTAGTTTGAAACAGGTGGGGATGGGGGCTGCTTTGGTTAGAGGGAGTGTGTGTGTGTATCTGTGTGTGTTTGTATATATTTTGCAGAAGGGCAGTGTGTGTGTGTATAAATATTTTGCAGAGAGGTAGTGTGTTTGTATATGTACACATATTTTGCAGAGGGGTAGTGTGTGTGTGGTGGAAGGGGGAATATTTTGAAGGTTTTCTGTGATATGTTAAATTGCAGTATTGACACTTTGTGATAAATAAGTGGGTTTCGGGTTGCCGTTTCAGCACTCGGTCTCTCAAATGTTCACAGGTCTAATCTGTTTGAAGGCCTCCCGACTCTTTCCTTGGGGAAGAATAGGAACCGGCATGTATGAGTTCGGACTGCCGATCCTTTTGCTCTTGGAGAAATAAGTCCCTGTGTGCCAGAAGAATCATCACCATTATTTCACCTTGGATTTAGATTCTCTGTTAGCGCTTGAGTGGAGCCTAAACTGATCTTCACAGGTGTCGGGAGACTTTCTGCTACGTTGGAATCACAAGAATAGACATAGTCCTCTTCAATGGGAATTTCCACCAGTGTCAGAATAAATGTGGCTTCTTCTCCCTCCTGCTGAAATTCACAGGCCACACCCACATGACATCACCAGCCACACCCCCATGACATCACCATTCAGAGCTCACTGCAGAGTTACTGGCTGAGCCAGTCAAAGCACAGACAGGACTTCTCTCTATTCTGTGCTTTGAATGGACTGTAGCAGTAAGTACAGAGCTACCGAATATTACAGCTCAGGAACAAAGCAGAACTTTAACAGCAAGTAAATTATGGAGTGTCTTAATTTTTCATAAGTTTTGCAACTAATCTTTTGCCCGAAAAACCCCCTTAATGAGCAGACCATACACTTACTTAGAACGCTGCAGAGAAGAGAGGTCTTGCACACTACTAGTCTGGCTGCTGCTCTGAGGGTCATCAGTCAAATCCATGATATCCTGTAAAAAGATAGATTTATATCAAAAAGCAAAGTTTCTTCTCCTTAACACAAACAGTATTAGCATCATTGCTGCACTCAGAACCTGTAGTATAAGGCAATAATATATATGTATAAAATGAAGTAAAGTGCCACCTAGTGATACTATGACCACATGGTCTCCCTGTGCATAGGCTCCAATGTGTGCACCAGGGAGAGCATACAGAAGCTAAGCCGCAATGTGCCTGACAGGCACATGAAACCACCTAAAATATCTAATTATCTTAATTTCAAGACTTGAAAAGTAAATCAGTGACTTCATAGGGATATATTAAAGGAAAGTACACAAAATTGGATGACAAAAAAAACAAACCCATAAACATATTAAAAACAAAAAGTACCAAAAATTTCTCAACTACCGCCAAATAACCTCCAGTTTTCATGACCATTACTAAATATTAAAATTATGAGAAAAAAAACTTAGATGCAACTTGATTACTATTCACTAAAATTCAGAGGTTACTTGTTCAGCAGAAGAAACACCGTTACACATAGAAAAACAAGTCTGGCAGATCATATTTGCATGGGACAGGCAGATTGCGTTGTGACATTTTTTGCATTCTTAATTTGACATCCTTCTGCCACCAGTTTTAACGGTGCAGGAGGTGCATCTGCAGCGCCCCAGAGTCCTGGTCGTTGCAGTACTGATGCTCCGCCGCTAAGGGGGGCTATGGTACGTCTGATGGCCCTGAAGGAGTTCTTCCGACCAGGTATCACAAGTCACCAATACACTTCACAGTCTGGCCTCCAGGGGGAGCTAAGGGTTCTATGTATTAGGCCACTCCTCACAATCTGGTAAAACTGGGGGTTAGGCAGAAAGTTAGTTCAGAAAGCTGGCTGGGTTGGAACCAGGCAACACCTTGTGGCAGAGGGTGTTGTAGGGGGAAGATTCAGAGGGGTCCCTGTCAGGGGTGGGATCCTGACAGAGGCCTAGCACACCGAGAGAACGTTACGGGACCGTGCCTGCACGATATAGCGGCGGTACCCCAAGAAAGGACAAGAAGCGAGGTTCATTGTGCTGAGTGAGAAACTAGATCAACGCAACAAGGAGAATACCAGTAGGAGTCGTGCTGTAAGACGAGGCAACATCCTATTGAGGCGCATAACCGGTGGCCGGAACGCCGAGGAAGTATAGAGCTCCAGGCCAAACTTCAAACCTACGGCAGGACAGTCAGTTATAGGCGGGCTGTCTCATCCAATTGACCCAGGAAGACACAGGGGGGGTAACAACAGGAGTGGGGCGACGCTAGAGTCCTGGAAGAGCTCTGAGCCTCCCCGTCATACGGGTGCGTCCTATCCATAAGATCTGGGGGACGTGAAAGAACATCAGAATCGAGTTGTGAGGGAACACGAGAAACAGACACAACAGTTGTGGGGACTATCCCGAGAGCACAGCAGGGGAGGACCACAACACACAAGCGCTAGACGGTAGGCACAGATTTCCACCTGCAAAGGGAACTCTGGAGGTGCCATCGGACCGGCCAGGCTTGCGCAGCCCGGTTAACCGTATTCCGGATTGAGGATCCTGAAGTCTTCAGTAAAAGGTAAAGAGACTGCAACTTGGTGTCCTCGTTATTTACTGCGACCTGCACCGCACCACCATAACATCATTACCATTCCCTCCACTTTCATTGTACGCCCCTCAGCAGGGTCACGGACCGGGTCTAGCCACCGTGACAACCCCAGAACAGAGACTCAGAGGCCCGGTACCGGGTACCCCTCGACCCTGCGGCAGTGGGGGCGCTACACATCTACATCTTTTGGGAGATGGGAGAGGTGGTGAGTTTTCTCGATCATCTTTGGGATAAAATCTTTTCAGAAGGACTTGCAGGCTAGAGGGGATTTCTCAGTTTGCAATTTTCATTCTTTCCTTTTTAAACCCCATGATATGCAGTTTGATGCCTGATCCCAAGTTTCAATTTTTTATTTTAAGAGTGTTTTTTCCAGTAATATAGGCTGGATGTGAGGTCCGTGTGTATCCTGGGTGCTGCAGTTTTCCCTGCTCATACCAGCTTCTATCCTGCTCTTCTTTCTTCTTCATTTGCTTTGGTCTTTTCTCTATAGCTTCATTAGGGGACAGAGGAAACCATGGGTGTATGCTGCTGACACTAGCCAATAAAAAAAGTTAGCTCCTTCTCAGTAGTATACACCCACCAACCGGAGCCAGGCCGATAAGTTTTTAGATTAGTGTCAGTAGGAGGCAGACATGGTGCTGCTTTCAGCCCCATTTTTACCTTAGTTTTTTTTGTGTTTTGATAATGATTTATTTTTTTGCAGATAGGCTACTTTCACACTAGCGTCGGCCCGTCGCAGTGCATCAGTCCGACGTACTGACGCATACTGTGAAATAGAAGCACAACGGGGGCAGCGGATGCAGTTTTTCAACGCATCCGCTGCCCCATTGTAATGTCCGGGGAGGAGGGGGCGGAGTTTCGGCCACGCATGCGCGGTCGGAAATGGCGGACACGATGCACAAAAAAACGTTACATGTAACTTTTTTTGTGCCGACGGTCCGCCAAAACACGACGCATCCGTCGCACGATGGATGCGACTTGTGGCAATGCGTCGCTAATGCAAGCCCATGGAGAAAAAACGCATCCTGCGGGCAACTTTGCAGGATGCGTTTTTTCTCCAAAACGATGCATTGCGACGTGCGTCGTACGACGCTAGTGTGAAAGTAGCCATATGGGCGGCAGAGTGGTTGTCATTCTGATCTGCCCCCTATAGACCGTGAACACGGTGTGGGGTTGCGTCACTAGTGTACCCTCTTGTGTCTATGGGGCGGGACACAGAGACAAGAGGACGGTCCTTGCCTATACGCGGCCATCAGAGACAGATGTGCAGGGTAGGAAGACGGAACCAGTACATTCCAGGCGGACGGCCTCCGGGATCCGATACCCTCCAGTTTCCCAACAGACAAGAATTGGGATGCCTGATTATAGCCTTCTCCATTGTGCTGTGAAGATAGATGTCGGGGCCTTCAGGACAGGTATCACTCTCCCTTAATCCAGGGGAAATAAGGAAAACTATATATAGAGGTGCTTCTCACAAAATCACAATATCATAAAAAGTTAATTTATTTCAGTTCTTCAATACAAAAAGTGAAACTCATATTATATAGTCATTACAAACAAAGATCTACTTCAAATGTTTATTTCTGTTAGTGTTGATATTTATAGCTTACAGCCAATGAAAACCCCAAAAGTCATTATCTCAGTAAATTAGAATAATTAACAAAAAACACCTGCAAAGGCTTCCTAAGTGTTTATAAAGGTCCCTTAGTCTGTTTCAGTAGGCTTCATAATTATGGGGAAGACTGCTGACTTGACAGATGTCCAGAAGGCAGTCATTGACAAACTCCACAAGGAGGGTAAGCCATAAAAGGTCATTGCTAAAGAAGCTGGCTGTTCACAGAGTTCTGTATCTAAGCATATTAATGGATAATTGAGTGGAAGGAAAAAGTGTGGTAGAAAAAGGTGCACAAGCAAGCGGGATAACCGCAGCCTTGAAAGGATTGTTAATAAAAAGCCATTCAAAAATTGGGGGGAGATTCACAAGGAGTGGACTGCTACTGGAGTCATTGCTTCAAGATTCACCACACACAGAAGTATCCAGGACACAGGCTACAAGTGCGACACAAGTGTGAAGCCACTCATGACCAATAGGCAACGCCAGAAGCGTCTTAACCCATTATCTACCAATGTCCTTTTTTTGAGACACTTAATCTTTAGCTTCTAGCAACTAAGATTTTATAATTTTTATAATTAGGTGCAATTTTTTGTGTTGTGTTTGTAAAATGAATGTTTTCAAAATAGGAAATCATGTCATTGTCATTTTTAATTGAATATTGGGACGCCCTTTTCTGAAAAATCCTTACTTGTAAAAATTTTAATTTGGCAAGTAATGGGTTAACAGGGCCAAAGAGAAAGAGAACTGGACTATTGCTCAGTGGTCCAAGGTGTTGTTTTCAGATGAAAGTAAATTTTGCATTTCATTTGGAAATCAAGGTCTCAGAGTCTGGAGGAAGAGTGGAGAGGCCACAATCCAAGCTGCTTGAGGTCTAGCGTGAGGTTTCCACAATCAGTGATGGTTTGGGGAGCCATGTCATCTGCTGGTGTAGGCCCACTGTCTTTTGTCAAGACCAAAGTCAGCGCAGCCGCCTACCAGGAAATTTTTAGAGCACTTCATGCTTCCCTCTGGCGACAAGCTTTTTGGAGACGGAAATTTCATTCTCCAGCGGGACTCAGCACTTGTCAACACTGCTAAAAGTATCAATACCTGGGTAAAAAACAAAAGTATCACTGTGCTCGATTGCCGAGCAAACTCGCCTGACCTCAACACCATAGAGAATCTATGCGGTATTGTCAAGAGGAAAATGAGAGACACCAGACCCAACAATGCAGACAAGCTGAAGGCTGCTATCAAAGCATCCTGGGCTTCCATAACACCTCAGCAGTGCCACAGGCTGATCACCTACATGCCACGCCGCATTGATGCAGTAATTGATGCAAAAGAAGCCCTGACCAAGTATTGAGTGCATTTACTTAACATACATTTCAGTAAGCCAACATTTCAGATTTTAAAATCCTTTTTCAAGCTGGTGTTATAAAGTATTCTAATTTACTGAGATAATGACTTTTGGGTTTTCATTGGCTGTAAGCCATAATCATCAACATAAACATAAATAAACACTTGAAATAGATCACTCTGTTTGTAATGACTCTATATAATATATGAGTTTCACTTTTTGTATTGAAGAACTGAAATAAATTAACTTTTTGATGATATCCTCATTTTGTGAGAAGCACCTGTATATGTATATATTGTTGAAGCAATATTTTTTAACACAATATTAACACCTTAACGACTGCCGATACGACTTTTAACGGCGGCAGTTAAGGGGCCTTAATTCCTCCTACACCTCATGCTTCTTCTTTTCACACAGCCTCCTCCTGCACCTCCTTTATACACAGCATTTTTCTGCAGCACAGTTTTTCTCCTTTATAGTCGCCTCCTCCGGCAGCCCCTCACACTCCTCTTCCATATACAATTGGAAACACTTGATCCCGAGAGAAATTGCACTAATTGTAATAAAGCACCACAATTTCCTCCTTTAGACCTCGTTCACACGTTATTTGGTCAGTATTGCTACCTCAGTATTTGTAAGCTAAAACTTGGAGTAAAACAATCAGAAGAAAAGCATATTAGCAACACATCACCATTTCTGTATTTTTCTCCCACTCGTGGTTTTGGCTTATACAGTGGGTACAGAAAGTATTCAGACCCCTTTAAATTTTTCACTCTTTGTTTCGTTGTAACTATTTGGTAAATTCAAAAAAGTTTTTTTTCACATTAATGTACACTCTGCACCCCATCTTGACTGAAAAAAAAGAAAATTTAGAAATGTTTGCAAATTTAATAAAAAAGAAAAACTGAAATATCACCTGGTCATAAGTATTCATACCCTTTGCTCAGACACTCATATGTAAGTCACATGCTGTCCATTTCCTTGTGATCCTCCTTGAGATGGTTCTACTCCTTCATTGGAGTCCAGCTGTGTTTAATTAAACTGATAGGACTTGATTTGGAAAGGCACACACCTGTCTATATAAGACCTCACAGCTCACAGTACATGTCAGACCAAATGAGAACCATGAGGTCAAAGTAACTGGCCTAGGAGCTCAGAGACAGAATTGTGACAAAACACAGATCTGACCAAGGTTACAAAAGAATTTCTGCAGTACTCAAGGTTTTTAAGAGCAGAGCGGCTTCCATAATCCTTAAATGGAATAAGTTTGGGACCACCAGAAGTCTTCCTAGACCTGGTCGTCCAGCCAAACTGAACAATCGTGGGAGAAGAGCCTTGGTGATAGATGTAAAGAAGAACCCCAAGATCACGGTGGCTGAGCTCCAGAGATGCAGTAGGGAGATGGGAGAAAGTTCCACAAAGTCAACTATCACGGCAGCCCTCCACCAGTCAGACCTTTATGGCAGAGTGGCCAGATGGAAGCCTCTCCTCAGAGCAAGACATATGAAATCCTGCATAGAGTTTGCTAAAAAAAAAAAACACATGAAGGACTCCCAGACTATGAGATATAAGATTCTCTGGTCTCATGAGACAAAGGCCTTTTTGGTGATATTTCTTAGCGGTATGTGTGGAGAAAACCAGGCACTGCTCATCTCCTGCCCAATACAAGCCCAACAGTGAAACATGGTGGTGACAGCATCATGCTATAAGGGTGTTCTTCAGCTGCAGGGACAGGATGACTTTTTGTCATTGAAGGAAACAGGAAAGCAGCCAAGTAGAGAGATATCCTGGATGAAAACCTCTTCCAGAGTGCTCTGGACCTCAGACTTGGCTGATGGTTCAGCTTCCAAGACAATGACCCTAAGCACACAGCTAAAATAACAAAGGAATGGCTTCAGAACAACTCTGTGACCATTCTTGACTGGCCCAGCCAACGGCCTGACCTAAACCCAATTGAGCATCTCCGGAGAGACCTGAAAATGGCTGTCTACCAACGTTCACCATCCAACTTGATGGAACTGGAGAGGATCTGCAAGGAAAAATGTCAGAGATCCCCAAATCCAGGTGTGAAAAACTTGTTGCATCATTCCCAAGAAGACTCATGGCTGTACTAGCTCAAAAGGCTTGTACTCAATACTGAGCAAAGGTCTGAATACTTGTGACCCTGAGATATTTCAGTTTTTCTTTTTCAATAAATTTGCAAAAATTAAGAAATTTCTGTTTTTTATTTCAGTCAAGATGGGGTGCAGAGTGAACTGTGACAGCGGCATTTAAATCGCGCTTCTGACCATCGGGCCAGAAATACGTGCATCGGTGACCCCTGTCACGTCATCTAGGGTCATCGGTTTGTCAACATGACAACTATAGGCCTCTATGGTTGTCAGTGCTGGATTGCTATGAGCACCACCCAGTGGACGGCGCTCAAAGCAAGTCAGTATATCTGGTACATAGAGGCGATCTGAACATCACCTCTATGTAGCAGAGCCAATCGGGCTATGGCAGCTTATAGTCTTCTATGGAGACTATTGAAGCATGCCAAAATTTAAAGAAAAATGTTTTTAAAAATATAAAAAAATAAAAAAAATATTAAAGTTCAAATCACCCCCCCTTTCACCCCATTCAAAATAAAACGATAAAAATATAATCAAACATACATATATTTGGTATCGCCATGTTCAGAATCGCCCTATTCAACCTGATCGCTAAACGGCGTAGCAATAAAAAAAGTTAAAATGCCAGAATTACGTTTTATTGGTCTCCACGACATTGTGTTAAAATGCATTAACGGGCGATCAAAAGAACATATCTGCACCAAAATTGTATCATTAAAAACGTCAGCTCGACATGCAGAAAATAAGCCCTCACCCAACAACCTAAGATCACGAAAAATGGAGACGCTACAAGTTTCCGAAAATTGTGCAATTTTTTTTTTGAAAAGTTTGAATTTTTTATCACCACTATCACCACGAACCAAGACATGTTTGGCGTCTATGAACTCAAAATGACCAGGAGAATCATAATGGCAGGTCAGTTTTATCATTTAGTGAACCTAGCAAAAGAGCCAAACAAAAAAAGTGTAGGATTGCACTTCTTTTGCAATTTCACCGCACTTGCATTTTTTTTCCTGTATTCTAGTACACGACATGGTAAAATCAATGGTGTAATTCAAAAGAACATCTTGTCCTGCAAAAAATAAGCTCTCACATGGCCATATTGACAGAAAAATAAAAAAGTTATGGCTCTGGGAACGAGGGGAGTGAAAAACGAAAACGCAAAACAGAAAATACCTCCAGGGGTGAAGGGGTTAAAGGGGTCTGAATACTTTCCATAAATACTGAGGTAAAATACTGACCAAATACTGAATGTGCGAATGTGGCCTTATACACAGCCTCCACCTGCAGCGCCTCACTCTTCTCTATACACAGCCTCATACTGCAGCATTACCTCATGCCTCTCATTTTCCCCTCTCATGCCTCTCATTTTCCCCTCTCACCTCACTCCTCTCTTCCCCTCACACGTGCACAGCAACCTCCTGTTATGAGCACAGTGGTGTAATCCATGAGGCTCCTCCCTTTCCCTTGACATCATGCCTCACAGGAGCAACTCCTTTCTAGACACGACGGCGCTACATGTGGCCTGTGACTGCCGCGCACTGATACTCTTAAGGCGCCGGCCCTGATTGTAGCTCACAGCTGCTGGGACATTTGCAGCCGGTGAGTTTTGCAGGGTGGGTTTTGAGGTAAATATGTCTCTGCCCGTGTGCGCTAACAACATGGGCCGTGTTGAAGGGGCTTTGCGTGTGGAGTGAGTGTGGCTATGTGGAGTGGGCATGGCTTGATACATTCACACACACATACATACACTCAGATATATATATATATATATATATATATATATATATATATATATATATATATATATATATATATATATATATATGTATAATTAAAATAATACCTGGGTTGAAGAAATACGTCTTGTGGTTCTTGTTTAATCTGTGTTTGCAGTTTTGAGTAAGTGAGATGCTCGTGCTCCAGGGTGGCCTGTGTGGGGGGGGTGCTTTATTGGTGCTCTGGCCTCATGATCATCATTCTGGGCTTAAATGACAGGTCACTGAACCTTGAGTAACTTACCTCCTATTTTAAATACTGTACTGCACCTGTGCATTTAATATTGTGGTCTTAAAAAAAAAAAAAAAAAAAAAAATGTTGCTTCAACAAAATGGCACCAGCGGCGTTCTCAATCTGCGCATGCGCAGCCCACTGTACTCTGAGGACCAATGCAGGAGTGTGCACAAAAAAGAGGAAATAGTCGCCGCTGATCATCGCAACGCTCCTGCACTGGCCCCAGTAGCACAGTGAGCGGAGCATGTGCAGATAAAAAAGCATCGCTTGCCGATAGATGCTATGGCGCATACGGTGCCATTTTGTTGAAGTCAAACGTTTAGGTTTTTTTGAAGACCACAATGCGCAGGCACAGTATTTAAAATAGGAGGTAAGTCACTGAAGGGTCAGTAAATAATGAAGAAATCTCGCACTCAACTTAAATCTTTTAGACTGATTTTTTTAATGGTATTGGAGTAGCACTGGAAACGTTTCAGCCCTTTATCGAGCTTTCATCAGTCACTACAACATTTGAAAACAAAATATATAAGAAATACAGTGTATAAACCAAAAAACATACATAAAGAAACCAAGGTATATACAAATTTTCATAAGGTTTAACAATAGCCAAATACGCAAAAGCATCATTGATATAGTGTTGCAGTGGGTACGCACTTATACATTCAAGCCCGATATATTATTAACAGAGAGAATACAGAGAGAATACACATACCGTGCTGTGCCTTTAAATGTGTGTCAATCGTATCAGTGCATGACACAGGACATCTGAAGTTCTTTCTATAATCCATCTATCCCAGTGGTTATCCACTCCTGTCATTCTCACAGACATGACACTCCTCCCATATACTCCTCCCATCTCCAGTCCCCTCCCACCTCTAAATTATAACTATGCCTTCTCCAAACAAGCATACACTACATATGCCCACAGCCACTATCTGATTGGATAAATGCCCACATGTACTGGGCACTTTTTTCAGAGGTTAACGCTAAAGCGCTGCTATAGTGGAACGCATGTCCACATAGTGAAACGCACGGCCATATACTTCCGCCCTATCCGGGACGCTGTAGCGTCATATCCGGTCTCGACGCTCGAACACGGCGCATGTGCGGTGTTTAAATAGCGCGGGCTCCACATACACCACAGACTAGCGGTGGATACCGCGTCTGAGAGGATATCAACACACACGTCCAGGCGGCTCCCCTCCAGGTAGGTTTTTGACACGCTCAGGCGCAGCATAACCATGTGGCTCTATACACACTGATAAACTTCATTACCTTCCCCCCTTTTAGCCCCTATCTCAGTTTTGGCGGCTCCCCTCCAGGTATGACTTGCCACGTCCAAGCACAGCATTTGTAAGTAGCTGCATATATACAGATAATTCTTTTTATCATATTCCCTATAGCCCCTACTTCAGTGCTGACTCTCCTTATTGAGGCAATTACCTCTAACAGCACATACGTCATACACCAGGTAAATAACCTCCAAAGGGGTGATCTCTAAATATAGACCCAACACTGTGTGTCATAAGCCTACATGAACCTCTCTCCTCCCCTGTTATTATCAATTCACAGCTCCTATGCATCTTGCATACCATAACTATTCACCGCGTCATCTAAAGGCAGTCATCCACTGTGAGTATTCACTCCGTTCAATCTGAGTTACAACACCTATAGCTCTCGCTATATTATAACACAATTCTGTCCTCTTCTTATGCTACATTAGGCACAATGCATGATCTGCATTCTAGCCAATGATACGATTGACACACATTTAAAGGCACAGCACGGTATGTGTATTCTCTCTGTACTCTCTCTGTTAATAGTGTATCGGGCTTGAATGTATAAGTGCGTACCCACTGCAACACTATATCAATGATGCTTTTGCGTATTTGGCTATTGTTAAACCTTATGAAAATTTGTATATACCTTGGTTTCTTTATGTATGTTTTTTGGTTTGTACACTGTATTTCTTATATATTTTGTTTTCAAATGTTGTAGTGACTGATGAAAGCTCGATAAAGGGCTGAAACGTTTCCAGTGCTACTCCAATACCATTAAAACAATCAGTCTAAAAGATTTAAGTTGAGTGCGAGATTTCTTCATTATTTACTGTATGGTTTGGGAACCTAATCTCTGCACCAATAACACAGCTGTGCACACAGCGTTTATATGTACACTGAAGGGTCAGTGACCTGTCAATCACAATAGTGTTTAACCCCTTAGTGACAGAGCCAATTTTTACAATTCTGACCAGTGTCACTTTAAGAGGTTATAACTCTGGAACGCTTTATCGGATCCCGCTGATTCTGAGACTGTTTTTTTCGTGACATATTGTACTTCAAGTTAGTGGTAACATTCCTTCGATATTAATTGCGATTATTTATGAAAAAAATGGAAACATGGCGAAAATTTTTAAAATTTTGCAATTTTCAAACTTTGTATTTTTATGCCCTTAAATCAGAGAGATATGTCACAAAAAAATAGTTCATAAATAACATTTCCCACATGTCTACTTTACATCAGCACAATTTTGGAAACAATTTTTTTTTTGTTTGGGAGTTATAAGTGTTAAAAGTTGACCAGCAATTTCTCATTTTTACAACACCATGTTTTTTTTAGGGACCACATGACCTTTGAAGTCATTTTGAGGGGTCTATATGATAGAAAATAACCAAGTGTGACACCATTCTAAAAACTGCACCCCTCAAGGTGCTCAAAACCACATTCAAGAAGTTTATTAACCCTTTACGTACTTCACAGGAACTGAAACAATGTGGAAGGAAAAAATGAACATTTAACTTTTTTTTGCAAACATTTTACTTCAGAACCATTTTTTTAAATTTTCACAAGTGTAAAAACAGAAATTTAACCACAAATTTTGTTGTGCAATTTTTCCTGAGTACGCCGATACCCCATATGTGGAGGTAAACCACTGTTTGGGTGCACCGCAGAGCTTGGAAGTGAAGGAGCACCATTTGACTGTTTCAATGCAGAATTGGCTGGAATTGAGATTGGACGCCATGTCACGTTTGGAGAGCCCCTAATGTGCCTAAATAGTGGAAACCCCCCACAAGTGACACCATTTTGGAAACTAGACCCCTTAAGGAACTTATC
Source organism: Ranitomeya variabilis (assembly GCF_051348905.1). NCBI lineage: Eukaryota > Metazoa > Chordata > Amphibia > Anura > Dendrobatidae > Ranitomeya > Ranitomeya variabilis. The sequence continues at coordinate 115,748,334 of NC_135232.1, forward strand.
TAGATGTGTGGTGAGCACTTTGAACCCCCAAGTGCTTCACAGAAGTTTATAACGTAGAGCCGTGAAAATAAAAAATCGCATTTGTTTTCACAAAAATGATTTTTTCGCCCACAAATTCTTATTTTCACAAGGGTAACAGGAGAAATTAGACCACAAAAGTTGTTGTGCAATTTCTCCTGAGTACGTCGATACCCCATATGTGGAGGTAAACCACTGTTTGGGCGCACCGCAGAGCTTGGAATTGAAGGAGCACCGTTTGATTTTTTCAATGCAGAATTGGCTGGAATTGAGATCGGATGCCATGTCGCGTTTGGAGAGCCCCTGATGTGCCTAAACAGTGGAAACCCCCCACAAGTGATACCATTTTGGAAACTAGACCCCTTAAGGAACTTATCTAGATGTGTGGTGAGCACTTTGAACCCCCAAGTGCTTCACAGAAGTTTATAACGTAGAGCCGTGAAAATAAAAAATCACATTTTTTCTACAAAAATGATCTTTTTGCCCCCAAATTTTTATTTTCACAAGGGTAACAGGAGAAATTAGACCACAAAAGTTGTTGTGCAATTTCTCCTGAGTACGTCGATACCCCATATGTGGGGTTAAACCACTGTTTGGGCGCACCGCAGAGCTTGGAAGAGAAGGAGTGTCGTTTTACTTTTTCAATGTAGAATTGGCTGGAATTGAGATCGGACGCCATGTCACGTTTGGAGAGCCGCTGATGTGCCTAAACAGTGGTGACCCCCCACAAATGACACCATTTTGGAAACTAGACCCCTTAAGGAACTTATCTAGATGTGTGGTGAGCACTTTAAACCCCCAGGTGCTTCACAGAAGTTTATAACGTAGAGCCGTGAAAATAAAAAAATCGAATTTTTTCTACAAAAATGATCTTTTTGCCTCCAAATTTTTATTTTACCAAGGGTAACAGGAGAAAATGGACCCCAGAAGTTGTTGTACAATTTGTCTTGAGTACGCCGACACCCCATATATGGGGGTAAACCACTGTTTGGGCGCATGGCTGAGCTCGGAAGCAAAGGAGCGCCATTTGACTTTTCAATGCAAAATTGACTGGAATTGAGATCGGACGCCATGTCGCGTTTGGAGAGCCCCTGATGTGCCTAAACAGTAGAAACCCCCCAAAAGTGACCCCATTTTGGAAACTAGACCCCCCATGGAATTTATCTAGATGTGTAGTGAGAACTTTGAATGCCCAAGTGCATCACAGAAGTTTATAAGGCAGAGTCGTGAAAATAAAAAATATATTTTTTTTAACAATAAAGATTTTTTAGCCCCCAAGTTTTTATTTTCACAAGGGTAACAAGAGAAATTGGACCCCAAAAGTTGTTGTCCAATTTGTCCTGAGTATGCTGGTACCCCATATGTGGGGGTAAACCACTGTTTGGGCGCACGGCAGAGCTCGGAAGGGAAGGAGCGCCATTTTGGAATGCAGACTTTGATAGAATTGTCTGCGGGAGTTATGCTGCGTTTGCAGAGCCACTGATGTACCTAAACAGTAGAAACCCCCCACAAGTGACCCCATTTTGAAAACTAGACCCCCCAAGGAACTTATCTAGATATGTGGTGAGAACTTTGAATGCCCAAGTGCTTCACAGAAGTTTATAATGCAGAGTAGTGAAAATAAAAAATATTTTTTTTTCCCACAAAAAAGATTTTTTAGCCCCCAAATTTTTATTTTCACAAGGGTAACAAGAGAAATTGGACCCCAAAACTTGTTGTCCAATTTGTCCTGAGTATGCTGGTACCCCATATGTGGGGGTAAACCACTGTTTTGGCACACGGCAGAGCTCGGAAGAGAAGGAGCGGCATTTTGGAATTCAGACTTTGATAGAATTGTCTGTGGGTGTTATGTTGTGTTTGCAGAGCCCCTGATGTACCTAAACAGTAGAAACCCCCCAAAAGTGACCAAATTTTGGAAACTAGACCCCCTAAGGAACTTATCTAGATATGTGGTGAGAACTTTGAATGCTCAAGTGCTTCACAGAAGTTTATAATGCAGAGTAGCGAAAATAAAAAAATATTTTTTTTTCCCACAAAAAAGATTTTTAGCCCCCAAGTTTTTATTTTCACAAGGGTAACAGGAGAAATTGGACCCCAAAAGTTGTTGTCCAATTTATCCCGAGTATGCTGATGCCCCATATGTGGGGGTAAACCACTGTTTGGGCGCACGGCAGAGCTCAGAAGGGAGGGAGCACCATTTGACTTTTTTAGCGCAAAATTGTCTGTCGTGTTTGGAGACCCCCTGATGTACCTAAACAGTGAAAACCCCCAAATTATAACTCCAACCCTAACTCCAACACACCCCTAACCCTAATCTCAACCCGATCCATAATCCTAATCACAACCCTAATGATAATCACAACCCTAACCCCAAAACAGCCCTAATCTCAACCCTAACCATAACCCTAATCAAAACCCTAAATCCAACACACCCCTAACCCTAATCCCAACTCTAACCCTAACTTTAGCCCCAACCCTAACCCTAACTTTAGCCCCAACCCTAACCATAACTTTAGCCCCGTCGTCACAAAAAGAGTTCAATGTAACCTTTTTTTTGTACGTCGCGTCCGCCATTTCCGCGCATGCGTGGCCGTAACTCTGCCCCCTTCTCCCCAGGACATAGACTGGGCAGCGGATGCGTTGAAAAACTGCATCCGCTGCCCACGTTGTGCAGAATTTTCACAACGTGCGTCGGTACGTCGGGCCGACGCATTGCGACCGCCCCGTACCGACGCAAGTGTGAAAGAAGCCTAAGGCTACTTTCACACTAGCATCGTACTCGGCCCATCGCAGTGTGTCGGGCCGACATACCGACGCTAGCGTTGTAAGCGCCGCACAACAGGTGCAGCGGATGCTGTTTTTTCAACGCATCCGCTGCCCCATTGTTAGGTGCGGGGAGGCGGGGGCGGAGTTCCGGCCGCGCATGCGCGGTCGGAAATGGCGGACACGTCGCACAAAAAAGTTGCATGTAGCTTTTTTTGTGCCGACGGTCCGCCAAAGCACGACGCATACGTCGCACGACAGATGCGACGTGTGGCAATCCGTCGTAATGCGTCGCTAATGCAAGCCAATGGAGAAAAAACGCATCCTGCAAGCACTTTTGCAGGATGCGTTTTTTCTCCAACGACGCATTGCGACGGAAGCCAAAAAACGCTAGTGTGAAAGTAGCCTAACCCTAGCCCTAACCCTAACCCTAAATTTAGCCCTAACCCTAACCCTAGCCCTAACTCTAGCCCTAACCCTAAATTTAGCCCCAACCCTAACCCTAACTCTAACCCTAACCCTAGCCCTAACCCTAACCCTAACTCTAACCCTAACCCTAACTCTAACCCTAACCCTAATTTTAGCCCCAACTCGTCTCTCCTGCCTGCCAGCAGATGGCAGCAGATGGCGGGCGCACGGCGCTGTGGTTTAAGTACCCTTAGCGGCCGCCGTTAAAAGGCGTATCGGCGGTCGTTAAGGGGTTAAAATAATAGTGTGTTCAAAAACACGTGTTAATCACAAACTCTTTATACTAGTTTTTATTTCCAGCATTGGGAACATTGCACACTGATTTTCTAATTCAAATCATGAAGAGAAATGTATATAATTTTTAACTACTTTACAGTAAAAATCAAAATGAACATTAGGCTGTTCTAAAAAATAAAATCAAATACACAATCTCAGAAACCAATAACATAGTAGTCTGTAGGAAAACCTCATACAGCTACTCCGAATGTAAAAAAGTGATGCTTCCAACTAACCTTTCAAACACAACCTTGAAGCATATAACCACACAAGGTAATAATAAAATTATATATACCTTTATTGTTATTAGTTAATTAAAAATTATGTTGCCCCCCCCCGATGAAGCCGAGGGCGAAACGCGCGTTGGGGCGCGTGTGTCTGCACGTGGAGTGAAGCATGGGTAAGGACTTTTGATGGGAACACTGTTTTTTGTGGGTTACCGTGGTGCTCACTTATTGAGTGAGTCCGAGGGAATGTGATCACTAACCCTTAATATATATTGGACAAGGGAGGTATCTACAATCATTATGGCACTTTATGCACTAAGCATTTTAGCAGTTTATTAATTGATTGTGATTTATCCGGTACCCTCCATTTAAATGCCCATGCTGCTTCCATGGTGCAGCACATTTTAGTGGGTGCACCTTCTCTCCTTATCAAATCTACTCTGGTTTTGTTAAATGTTACTTATTGATTGTCATAAATTGACCTGGCACTGTTCTTGTGTATTTTTAATTAACTAATAACAATAAAGGTGTGTTCTAAAAAATAGCAGTGTCTGCATTTGTCTTGTAAGATGGCCGACGGACAAGTCCTGGAGGGGAGATATGTGTCATTGCGGTTATTAGCTGCGGTGAGATCGGAAGAAGGCTCTAGCACGTATAGAGCTGAGAGAGTTGTTTGGGCCGCTCCAGGGCCGAGTTTTACGAGCGGTCATAAGAGATGGGTGGCAATGACCGCTCACATATCCCCACCCCAGGGGCGATATGTAACACCCCAGGTTCCTGGTTGTCACAGTGGCATTGCTTTCCTCATGGGGAGAGCGATGTCACACTTGGAAGCGCAGAAGGATCTCTTTCATCAGGTAATCACAAACATGCAATATGTTCACACTCCCGGCCAGAAGGGGGAGCTCTAAACCCAGTTTAAGGGGAACTTCTCTATATATACAGTATATATATTCTGGTCTGGGGGGAAAGACAGTCAGTCTACCAGAGACAGGAACTGAGAGCGGTCAGTTTGTCAGAGGGACAGAAGAGCGAGGAAGTGAGAGGGGCCGTGCAGCCAAAAGAGGTGCTGCAGCTCCTGGAAAGAGAGCAAAGAAAGCAGAACAGATTGCAGAGAGGATGAAGGGGAAGTGAAGCGCAGGAGAGTGAGGAGCTGGGGGTTAGCTGTGACTGGGCTACCTCCACCCTGAAGCGCAGATACCGGTAGCCGGAAGACTGAGGTTGTGAAGGACTCTAGGTCTCACAGCAGAAACCGGCAGGACTGCTGGATTACAAGCCACCTGTATGCCATAGAAACCTGTGGACACAGTAGCACATAGAGCCTGGGTAATGATAGAGACCCTGTAAAAAGGCTCGAGCTACCTGTCGTACAGGCAGTGCCCCACCAACCTGGGGGACAGAGAGAACATGTGAGGACCTTGCGAGAGGCCTAAGGCAGCAAGGGACTACAACACCACAGAGCTAGAGGGAAGGCTTTCAACCCCACCTGGTAAGGGGGACTCACAACTCGCTTCGAAGCCGGCCGGACTATACCTGCACCTGTGATCCAGTACTCTGGACTGTGGCTGCCTGAGACCTTCAATAAACTCACAGGTAACTTGAGGCTGTCATTGATCATCCTGGAGCAGATCATTGGCTGAGCCTTTGTGATTCTGGATATTCTTCCATCCATTTGAATGGTAGTCTTCTGTTTTTTTCCACGTCTCCCTGGTTTGGTTTTCCATTTTAAAGCATTGGAGATCATTTCAGCTAACGGCCTATCATTGCCTGCACTTTATAAGTTTTACCCTCTCCAATTAACTTTTTAACCCCTTTCTGCCATTGGACGTACTATACCGTCCATGTGACCTGGGACTTAATTCCCATGGACAGGATAGTACGTCATAGGCGATCAGCCGCGCTCACAAGGGTAGTGGGGCCGATCGCGGCCGGGTGTCAGCTGATGATCACAGCTGACATCCGGTCACGGACCGCTCCCGGCACTTTAACACTCGGAACACTGCGATCAAGCAAGATCGCAGCGTTCCGGTGGCATAGGGAAGCATCGCGCAAGGAGGGGGCTCCCTGCGTGCTTCCCCTGAGACCCTCAGAACAACGCGATGTGATCGCGTTGTGTCAGCGATCTGACACTGTATAGGGATGTCCCACCCTGGGACAATGTAAAAAAAGTTAAATATTACACTGTAAAAATAATTTAAAAAATCCTAAAGATAAAAAAAAACAAATATTGTTCCAATAAATACATTTCTTTATTTAAATAAAAAGAACAATAAAAGTACACATATTTAGTATCACCGCGTCCGTAACGACCCGACCTATAAAACGGTCCCACTAGTTAACCCCTTCAGTGAACATCGTAAATAAAAAAAAGGTGCAAAAAAAACAATGCTTTATCATAATACTGCCAAACAAAAAGTGGAATAACAACCGATCAAAAAGACAGATATAAATAAACATGGTACCGCTGAAAACGCCATCTTGTCCAGCAAAAAACAAGCAGCTATACAGCATCATAAGCAAAAAAATAAAAAAGTTATAGCCCTCAGAATAAAGCGATGCAAAAATAATTATTTTTTATATAAAAGTTTTTATTGTATAAAAGCGCCAAAACATTAAAAAAAATATATAAATTAGGTAATCGTACTAACCCGAAGAACAAAACTGCTTTATCAATTTTACCACACGCAGAACGGTATAAACGCCCCCCCAAAGAAATTCATGAATTGCTGATTTTTGTTCATTCTGCCAAACAAAAATAAAAAATGTCATGTGCCCGAAAATAGTACCAATAAAAACGTCAACTCGTCCCACAAAAAATAAGACCTCACAAGACTCTGTGGACCAAAATAAGGTAAAATTATAGGTCTCAAAATATGGTGACGCAAAAACTATTTTCTGCAATAAAAAGTGTCTTTTAGTGTGTGACAGCTGCCAAACATAAAAACCCGCTATAAAAACCTGCTATGAATAGTAAATCAAACCCCCCTTTATCACCGCCTTCATTAGGGAAAAATACTAAAATAAAATTTTTTATTTATTTCCATTTTCCCATTAGGGTTAGGGTTGGGGCTAAAGTTAGGGTTGAGGCTAAAGTTAGGGTGGGGCTAAAGTTAGGGTTAGGGTTGGGGCTAAAGTTAGGGTTTGGTTTATGGTTGGGTTAGGGGTGTGTCAGGGTTAGGAGTGTGGTTAGGGTTGGGGTTAGGGGTGTGTTTGGGTAAGGGGTGTGGTTAGGGTTGGGATTAAGGTTAGGGGTGTGTTGGGGTTGTGATTAGGGGTGTTAGAGTTAGGGTAGGAGTTAGAATTGGGGGGTTTCCACTGTTTAGGCACATCAGGGGATCTGCAAATGCAACATGACGTCTGACTCAATTCCATCCAATTCTGCATTGAAAAAGTTAAACTGTGCTCCTTCCCTTCCGAGCTCTGCCGTGCGCCCATACAGTGGTTTACCCCTACATATTGGGTATCAGCGTACTCAGCACAAATTGGACCACAACTTTTGGGGTCCAATTTCTCCTGTTACACTTGGGAAAATTCAAAACTGGGGGCTAAAAAAAATTTTGTGGAAATTTTTTATTTTATTTTCACAGCTCTGTGTTATAAACTGTAGTGAAACACTTCGGGGTTCAAAGGTCTCACAACACATCCAGATAAGTTCCTTGGGGGGTCTAGTTTCCAATATGGGGTCACTTGTGGGGGTTTCAACTGATTAGGTACATCAGGGACTCTGCAAATTCAACGTGACTCCCTCAGACCATTCCATCCAAGTCTGCATTTCAAACGGCGCTCCTTCTCTTCCGAGCTCTGCCATGCGTCCAAACAGTGGTTCCCCCCACATTTGGGGTATCAGCGTACTCACAGTCAGGACAAATTGGGCAACAACTATTGGGGTCCAATTTCTTCTGTTACCCTTGGTAAAATAAAACAAATTGGATCTGAAGTAATTTTTTTGTGAAAATCAGCTAAATGTTCATTTTTTTTTTAAACATTCCAAAAATTCCTGTGAAACACCTGAAGGGGTAATAGACTTCTTGGTTTTGAGCACCTTGAGGGGTGTAGTTTTAGAATGGTGTCACATTTGGGTATTTTCTATTATATAGACCCCTCAAAGTGACTTCAAATGTGATGTGGCTCCTAAAAAAATGGTGTAAAAATGAAAAATTGCTGGTCAACTTTTAACCCTTATAACTCCCTAACAAAAACATTTCCAAAATTGTGCTGATGTAAAGTAGACATGTGGGAAATGTTACTTATTAAGTATTTTGTGTGACATATCTCTGATTTAAGGGCATGAAAATTCAAAGTTGGAAAATTGCGAAATTTTCAAAATTTTCGCCAAGTTTCAGTTTTTTTTCACAAATAAACACAAGTAATGTCGAGGAAATTTTGCCACTAACATGAAGTACAATAGGTAACAAGAAAACAATGTCAGAATCACCGGGATCCATGCAAGCGTTCCAGAGTTATAACCTCATAAATGGACAGTGGTCAGAATTGTAAAAATTGGCCCGGTCATTAACAAGCAAACTACCCTTGGGGGTTAAGGGGTTAATCAAAGTGTGCTGTTATTCTGAGCAATGTCTCGAGCGAACCATATTTCTCAGGCTTTCAAAGAGAAATGCATGTACAACATGTCCTGGCTTCACCCTTAAATAAGGGCCAGCTGATTCACACCTGTTTCTTGAACGCCCGCCAAGGCCGTGGGGTACTCGGTACTTAAAGGGATGTGTCACGGCCGTGGCGACCCAGTCCGTGGCCCTGGGCGCCAATGTAAAAGGGAATGTCTTTAAAGGGATTATATGAATAAAGTTTGTGTTTGTGACACCACCTGTGCTAATTGGGTCAGGGATGACCGACGCTGCTTAAAGGGGTCCTCTGGGGTGATGTTATGGCAGCAGAGATGATATGGCTTCCCACAGGTGAAGCTGGGTCCCCAGGGCTCCTGGTGTCGTAGGGACAGGTTGTAGGTGGTGTAGAAAGAAATGGAGGACACAAGTTTGCAGTCTCTTTACCTGGTTTACTGATGAATTCAGGCAGCCACAGTCCAGGGCACAGATCACGGATGCAGGTGTGGTCCGGCCGGCTTGGAAGCGAGTTGGGAGTCCCCCTTACCAGGTGGGGTTAGAAGCCTTCCTTCTAGCGCTGTGGTGTAGTCCCTTGCTGCCTTTGGCCTCTCACAAGGTTCTCACGGTTTCTCTCTGTCCCAAGGGTGGTGGGACACCACTCGTACGACAGGTAGCTCCAGCCTTTTTACAGTGTTTCTATCATGACCCGAGCTCTATGCGCTACTGTGTCCTCAGGTTTCTATGGCGGACAGGTGACTTGTAATCCAGCTGTCCTGCTGTGAGACGTAGAGACCTTCACCACCCCGGTCTTCCGGCTACCGGTATCTGCGCTCAGTAGGGCGGTAGCTCAGTCACAGCTAACCCCCCAGCTCTTCACTTTCCTTTGCTCCTTTTCCCCTTCACACTCTACTGCTTGTTCTGCTTTCTTTGCTCTCTTTCCAGGAGCTGCAGCACCTCTTGTGGCTGCACGGCCCCTCTCACTTTCTCTATCTTCTGTCCCTCTGACAGACTGACTGACTTTCCCTCAAGACCAGAATATATGTAGGGGAGCCACCCACAAGCTGGATCAGAGCTCCCTCTTCTGGCTTGGAGTGTGATCATGTTGCATGTTTGTGATTACCTGATGAAAGAGATCCTTCCTTGCTTCCAAGTGTGACATCACTCTCCCCGTGAGGAAAGCAATGCCACTGTAACAACCAGGAACCTGGGGTGTTACATTTCTTCACAGAATACTGTAATTGACCTAATTGAACTCCACACAGCTATTATTTTGAATACACCCCTTTCAATTAATTATTCTAATACACATAATCAAAAACATGCAGATCATGATTGCCAAGTCTTGTGGTTTTCTTAGAATCTACTGCACCAACTGATAAATTGTTTGACATGTGGTAATATAATTTATATAAAAAAAGTGATTAATCTGGTTAATCATATTGGACTGATATTATTTTGAACACTACTGTAAGCCCAAAATAATGATGATGAGGCCAGAGCACCAAAAAAAGACCCTCCCACAGGCACGGAACATCTATATCCATTTACCAATTCCATCACATTCGCCATCACGATCTGACAGCCTGGTTGTGAAATGTAGCATTCAAGCTCCCATTCCTCCGATCATGTCTTGATTACGATCTAAGTAGGGATATCCTCTTAATCTCAAATTCCTCTTCCCTCCCTTATATTTAGACCTTGAGTCTAGCTTGTTCCTCAGCTCCCTAAGGACAAGAGCGGAAACTAGTTTCCTCTTTTTTCTGGTCGAGTTTTCCTATGGGATGCACATGCTTATGAAGCATCCCAGGTGAACGGTTGCTGCAGTGATGTTGCTTTCCCTTCGGGGAGGGTAATCTCATGCTCAGAGGCAATGGAGTTCTCTTCACCAGGTAAGGCACACACATGCAACACATTCTGAATGCACGCCAGGAGGGGGAGTTCAGGACCCGGATTCAGGGGAGCTTCCCTCAAATATGGATATATGTCCTGGTCTGGAGGAGGAGCTAGCCAGTCTAGGAGAGACATAGTAGGAGAAGGAAGTCTGAGAGAGCAGACAGAGAGGCCTGGTAGCCATGAGGGAGCTGCAGCCTCTGGAAGGAGAAAGACCTTAAGGGTTGTTGTATGTGGAGAAGTCGGAAGGGAAGGAGCACAGGAGTGGAGCAGGGCTCAGAGGGGGAACAGCAGTGGGACACCATCAGAGCCATAGCGCAGAAGCCGGGTACCGGTAGCCCAAGGCCTTAGTGGAACTGTACGACACTTGGCAGAACCGGAGGGCATAAGATCAAACAGACATTGCCCAAATTACACCTGAGACGTAGCAGCACCTGAGGAGCTCGGGGCATGATAGAGTCCATGTAAAATGGCTCAAGCTGCCTGTCATGCAGGTACCTGTCTCAGGACAGGGGGAATAGTGGACTCTGCAGAAAGCTTCAGGCAGCAGGGACTTCATATACAGCAGGCGCTAGTTGGAAAGGCTCACGAACCTATACTGGAAAAAGGGAAAGCTCCATAGCCTTTGAGCCGGCCGGGCCATACCATCATTCGTGCCTGGTACCCTGGACTGTGGCCTGCTAACTACAGTAAACCAGGTAAAGACTTACAACTTGTGTCCTTTACTCATTGCCCGGCATACACCATCGTCGCCATACACCTTAGGACCCCTGGGGACCCCGCTTAACCTGTGGGAAGTGTACCATCAGTGCTGCAATAACATCCCCCAAAGGACCCCTTTTATGCAGCATCGGTCCCACTATTGACCGAACACCACAGGTGGCGTCACAACAGACTTTGAACATTTTCCCTTTAAAGACCGTTCCGCTTTAACGTTGAGCCCCAGGACCACGGACCGGGTCGCAGCCGTGACATTCCCCCTTGAGACCGGACCCGGTACAGAGTACCCCACTTCACTTAGTACATGTCTAGCGGCCTCCCATGTATCTTGGGGGTCCTGCATCTGGCTTTTAACATTACAGCGTTTTTCTTTATGTTCTTCTTTTTAACTTATCCTTACTTGTTTCCCAGAAAGTTCTTTCGGCAACGATCTCTCCACTCCTGTACTGTCGTCCTTCCTTCCTGAACTCTCTCTCGTTATGGTGGTTCTGTGTTCCAGGGCTGTGGAGTCGGAGAGTTGGAGTCTGGCTCCATTTTTGTGCAGTCGGAGTCCATATAAAATGGACAGACTCCGAAGATTTATAATAAACTTGGTACAGTAGTACAATGCAGTATGCTGTAAATGATTTCATAATAATTTGGGAAAGTTATGAAATGTCCTCCAAACGTCTCTTCTGTTCCTGATCTAAAGATCTCGGCTTTTAGTGGAGATGAATCTGTGCTACACTTTGTGTACATGCTCAGTAGTGACCAGTGCTGTGGAGTCAGAGGTGAGATGAATCTGTGCTACACTTTATGTACATGCTCAGTAGTGACCAGTGCTGTGGAGTCAGAGGTGAGATGAATCTGTGCTACACTTTATGTACATGCTCAGTAGTGACCAGTGCTGTGGAGTTGGAGTCAGGGAAATTGAGGAGTCAGAGTTTTGGCTTACCGACTCCACAGCCCTGCTACGTTCGGTTCACTCTTCTTCATTATAATAGATAGCCTTCTCTCTCTAGTTCTGTTCTCTTCCTTCTCATCCTCCTATCGGTCTCTTGGACATATTGTAACTTATCAGTGTGTGTCTCAGTGCCCCATCTGTCGAGAACAGTTTTCTCAGATGCTCAGTTTCCCAGTTTGTAGATAGAGAGTCATCATAATTGCCTTCTAGTCTGGATCCCCTCTACAATTCTGGACATATTGGCAGGGACTGGGCTCCATCACAGTCTCCCTGCACCATTCATCATCAGACCTCTACTGGAAGCCATCTAAGATGATTTTTAGTTATCCGGTCTTACCTTTTCCAGGTTCTACAGAATACTCACTTTCTTACGCCTCCTTGGCGGTTTGGAGACTGGGCAGAAATGTTTTGCATATTACAGTGGCCGGTCTCCGACTGGAGATTCACGCCTCTGCTTGTACTTTTGACTGTTCCTTGATTGTCTCTTCCCATCCTTGTGGACTGCTTTGGGACATCCCAAGATTAAGATTTTGGGTTCTCACTGTAAAATCTTTCATGAAGTCTTCATTGGGGACACAGCACCAGCCCTTTGTAAAAGCCACTGTTGGGCTAGTCTATATTTTATTTTAGGTTGCTAACTTTATTACCTAATGTCAGCCTCCTGATGGCAGCAGCATATACCTATAGTTTCCTGTGTCTCCCAATGAAGGCACCAAGAAAGAGATTTTATGGCAAAAACCCAAACTTAATTTTCTTTAGGCCGTTTTCTGTGTCGTCTGTGAGACTGCACATACTTTCCCCCCTGCCCACATTGTGGAGACCTTATGTAAGCTTGCGAGCAGGGACCTCACTCCTAATGTCACTGTTTAAATTGTCTTAACTCGTACTGAATTTATTGTTTGTACATGTCCCCCCCTTAATTGTAAAGTGCTGCGGAATATGTTGGCGCTATATAAATAAAAATTATTATTATTATTATTATTATACAGCCCTGCCCCTCCCTGCTGCTATCTCTAACACAGAAAAGGGAAGATGAGAGCAGTCAGGACGGAGCAGGGGCTCGGGTTGAATTGGTAACATTTATTCAAATCTCTCAGTTAGATAAAAGATTTACACACACTGAAGCAGCAAAATGGTAGAAGATTTTTGAAAAACATAATTCAGAAAGTTGTTTAACATTGAATTTAGGAAGTAAATGAACAATGACATTTCTGTGTGAAGGTGCACATGGCCTTTAGTACTGGTTGACATTTCTGTTCCATATATTTAAAACTTATGTTTCCAGACAGCAATTGTATGCAAAGCTCTACTGCACACCATCTCTTGGGTATAGTGTTAGCCTCCAAACTACATGCAAACACAGAAATTCTGAAAATTACCTTGCAAGCCATCACTTTAAAGGGGATATCCCAGAATCTATGGGTTTTTTATTATTATTTTCATACTCCTTTTAGAGTCTGTAGAACTTCTCCAAAGTAACCCAGCCAAGCCTTCAGATACTCATCGGCGACATTATCACTCCCATTTTCTGGCTACAACTTCTCTATAACTGCCCTTCAGTGCTGCCCAGATGACCTCCGTAAACTACATTTACCACAAGCCCCTGCTTCTTCTCAAGTCTCCCTGCTGACATTCGCTGCTCCTCCAATCTACTCTGTGATCTGCTATTGGCAATAGGGGCAGAGCTGACCGGGGGACATCTGCTAATAGGAAAAGTAATAAGAGTATTTTATGAATAGTTATGTCCATGAATATAATTCTTTCTGTCCAGGTTTATAATTCTCCTCTGAAGAATTCTGTATGGAAATTAGACATATTTCACCTATATATGCGCTACCAGCTCCTCATTGTCCATAACAACAAATTACAGTGCAGCTTTTATCCACCAATGCTGTTAAAGAAATGAAAGCTGATCTGTGATTGGTTTGTGTGGGAACAAAGACTGTTTCTCTTTTACACAGTGCAGACAGACGGCAGGTTGCATTTATAGGTTCGAAGTGTACATTATTACAAATATGGACAGAAAGATTTACGCTATTAATTGGAAAACCCATTAGTAGTTTTGTGGCCGATACGTCTGTGCTTGCCTATCACATGGCTGACCAGCAGTCGGAGAGGAGGATCGCTGGTCCAGCTTTGCCAGCAGCAGGTGCACTAAGCCCATGTTCACCCTGTGCAGTGAGGACGGCACAACCGTACACGCACTGTCTCACTGCACAATGAGACTGTTAGAAGAATAGGAGGCGTTTACTGAGCACGTGCGACCTGTCATTAAAATAATACAGGACGTATCCGTGGGCAAAGAAAAGCCTCTGACATGCAGATTCCCAGAGGCGAAATCCAGAGCAGCGAGCACTTTTGGAAATTGATTGCATTTGACAAACTTATTTATTTTAGGGTTTAAAGCCACTGAGCAATAATTCATATTGAGGGAATAGCCCCATAAAAATCTCATATAACCAAAAGCTGAGCTACATATTATGACGCGTGAAGGAGTCACAGATGCCATGAAAATGTTACATTAAATCTTAAAGTAACCTCACATCATCTCTTCAGAGAGGAAGAGGACTACAACTAAGAAGCAACAATCCTAAAAGTCAATATTGACCCTTTAACGACACTTGTCACATGACTTTGGATAAAGGACAAAACCAAAATCTCAATTTGCAAATACTGTTTTGGGATACTACCCCTCATCAGTGCAAAGTGTGAGATGTGGTTTGGCTGGGTGAGAGGCGTCTGACCGGGATCCAGGGCGTAACGTTTCTCCTTGCGGAGAGTGACATGTCAGGCCTGACATGCCGCAGTGATCCTCTGGGAAACATGCAAATTGTCTCTTCAGCGAGGAAGAGGACTAGAACTCAAGTCTAGTGCCACCTATAGGAAGTAGCAATCCTAAGGCTTTGTGCACATGTTGCAGATTTTCCTGCGGATTTTTCTGCACTAAAAGCGCAGCTCTTGGCAGAAAACGCAGGTGCGTTTTTTGATGCGGTTTTTAGTGCGGTTTTTAATGCGTTTTTCCCTGCAGATTGTCTGTGTTTTTGACACAAATAAAGCTTGAACTGCAGTGGGAAAAAAAAACAAAAAACACATGATGTCATTTCCTTGTCCAACCCCTTCTTTCATCCTCCATTTTGTGAAAACATCAAAATGAGATGCGCCAATTCCGGCACTTAACCCCTCTCTTCCCACTCCCGTGTAGCGGTGGGATATGGCGTAATGAGGGGTTAATGACACCTTGCTAAGCCCGGTTAATAATGGAGAGGAGTCAATAAGACGCCTATCCATTATTAATCCTATTAAAGGGTTAAAAAAAACACAGACACTAGAAAAAAATATTTTAATGAAATAAAGACACCCACTTTTTGACAAACCCTTTATTATACGCTCAATCCATCTGAAGACCCTCGACCTGAAAAAAGAGATAAAAAAACAAACCAAATTCATACTCCCTGGCCCTGTCCGCAGAAATCCCATAACGAGTGTCCCACGACGATCTGCCATGGAGAACAGACACATCCAGAGATGTGTCTGCTCTCCACGGCTGCAGCAACACACTGACAGGAGCTCTGGCTCCTGTCGGTGTGTAACTGCGCATGCACGAGAGTTTACCGGCGTTCATTGACCCGGTACTCTCGCTTTACGGCAGTGCTGCGTGGGAAAGTTCACAAGCAGCTCTAATGCCGTAAATAGAGACGCCGGAGCCGCTGAACTCCGGTAAAGTATGCGATACACTGCTAGGAGCTTGGCTCCTGGTAGTGTATCGCCGGAGAGCAAGCGATCGGCGTGGGACACTCGTTATTGGATTCTGCGGACAGGGAGTATGGATTTGGTTTATTTCTTTTGGACTTTTTCCCTAGGGGACCGAGGGCTTTGCGTACCGGTGTGCTGTATGGTGAGTATATACTCTATGTTATATGTTGTATGTAATGTCTGTCATGTATGTTACGTGTATTGTATGTGTATGTGTTTTACTGACAATTGTGCTAAGTCGCCGGACACAGGGACAACTCTCCCATCCTAATATCGGATGGGAGTAGTAATCCCATACGACGACTTAGCACAATTGGGTGGCACTTTCGTCGCGTGGGGACACACACACACAGACAGACGCACACACACATTCACATACATGCCTCCATGCTGACGGTCACACTCCGCCCACGCACTTCCTCCCGCTTCCCCGCACTTCCTGCTGCAGCGGTTTCTACACCAAAACTGCAGAAAACCTGCAGATATTTTTTCTTCTGCGGGTTTTACTGCGGGTTTGACCCTCACAATGGAGGTCTATGGGTGCAGAACCGCTGCAGTTCCGCACAAAGAAGTGACATGCTGCGGAATGTAAACCGCTGCGTTTCTGCGCGGTTTTTCCCGCAGCATGTGCACAGCGGTTTGCGGTTTCCATAGGTTTACATGTTATTGTAAACGCAATGGAAACTGCAGCGGACCCGCAGCGGCAAAATCGCTGTGGTTCCGCGGTAAAAACCGCAACGTGTGAACATGGCCTAACAGTCAATATCGGCCCTTTAATGAGCCTTGTCACATGACTTCTAAAGTAATTTCACTTGATAAAGTAACCTCAAAAATATTGCAAAACTAACAATTCGTTAGCAAAATAAATAAAAATACTAATTCAAGTCATCAGTATAACCAAAACCAAAGAAATAAGCAGGAGCATAAAATAGTGTAAGTGCAACGTGTAGGAGCATCTTCACACTGTGACCAAGTAACAAAACAAAACCCAAGATAAAAACAAAATCAGAAAATACCCTGCAGTAAGTAAATAGTAATAGTGCATGCAAATAACACAGGGCACTTAGTAAACACGTTTTTTGATCAAAAAAGCATAAAAGCCATTGCACCCCGACAAGGTGTACCCATCGGGACGGTCCTGTCCTCCTATATTGAAACCCCACCTAGTGTCAGACGACCTCAGTGTAGCTGGTGACAGATCAGGACCGGACCCTGTTTGCCAAGTACCAGATGTTATTCTTACGTACTATTGCTATTTAGTTACTGCAGGGTATTTGCTCATCTTCTTTCTAATCAGTATAACCAATTACATAGCAAAATAACAATCAGAAATGTCTAAAAGTTAAATTACTTTGTCAGCTGCTGCTGTGTTTAAGTCTTCATTTTTCTTGTTATTTAATGGACTCAGGGTCTTGGTAGATGGTTTTACCAGGTTTGGCACGGGCCTGATAAGTCGGCCACGTCTAAGCTGCGCTGGCTGGATGGAGGCAGATTTTTCTACAGTTATACTGGGGGTAGACAAAATGGGGAACAGAAGTCAGAAGCCTAAAGTGTGAATAATAATCTGAAAATGTAATGACTTTAGGAATGAAATCTTTTCAAACACGGCAGTTTAGACATCCCTCCTGTGGATGTGCCATAAAGGAATGAGAAAGGACAAGCTCTTTATAAAGCTAAACATGGCAGAGATTTTCTTTCCTACTTACTGTCCAGCTTCTTTACAGACATCACCAGCAGTGGACGTATCAGGCAAGTCCTGAGTTTTAGAGAGCTCCGTAGTGGATGTCTCTTTTCTCACAGCTCGGCCAAGGTTTGGACTAGGTTTTGGAAACCTTTTATAGACGGGTTTTAAAGAAGCAACTTTGCCTTTTTCTGGATCATTTACGAATTCTTTAGGCCTTTAAAAAAATAGATTCACTGGCTTGATATTTACAGATTGAAAATCCATATAATCACATACAAACGAAGCAAAGGAAATCATTCTTGGAAAGGAGCCTATCAGTTCCCAATTAGAGTTTAAACCAAGCGCGGCACATTGTACGGATTTTAAGATGAAAGCTATGATTTTTCACAGGGGCGGTCTCATACAAGGGTACATATACATATTTGGTTTAAACACACATTAGCTCATGTCTCAGATCACATTTAGGTCGGCTTCACATAGATTTTTATCCTAAACAGAGTGGCTCCGTTGGGGCCTACTTCTGAAGACCCACAAAATTGGATTCGGGCGCATGTGATGACGGGGTAATTTACTATAATGATGCATAGGGACTCAGTGTGCCCTGTCAAACCTAATGTTCAGCCATATACACCTATTTGAGGTTGACACCAAGGCACAGTCTAAC
Source organism: Ranitomeya variabilis (assembly GCF_051348905.1). Classification (NCBI taxonomy): domain Eukaryota; kingdom Metazoa; phylum Chordata; class Amphibia; order Anura; family Dendrobatidae; genus Ranitomeya; species Ranitomeya variabilis. The sequence continues at coordinate 115,766,302 of NC_135232.1, forward strand.
ATATCTTGTTGCCCACATCAACTCGGTATATACGACACAGCACACGGACGCCGTCTGCATCATTATAGTAAATTACACCGTCAGCGCATGCGCTTGAATCCCATTTTGGGATGCTTTGGATGTGAGCTCCGATGAACGTGTGCTAAAGCACAATGTGGACGACATAGCCTTACTAGGAGCTTTGCTTTTGAAAGACGTTAAGGTGCTCATACAATAGATGGCTGTTAGCTTAACGTTTTTGAGACATCAATCACATGTATATGTAAGCAGTTTGCGGGATGCAGTGAAAGACAGAAGACAGAGCAAGGGCAAACTCCTCGCAGGGTTAAACACGGGATTAACCAGATCAAATTTCAAAAAGATATGCAGAGTTGCAAAACAGTAGATTCCGTAACGGCAGTTCCTTTGTCCACTTATGTCAGAAGTATCATCGACTCTAGTTGCTGTTTGAAAGTCAGTATCGCCGACAACAGCTGGTGCGGTGCTTGACCAAGAAGGTCCTGCTGGTAATGGTGGTCTGTCTTCTTGCGGCAGTGGTCGGTGTCCGGTACCTTCCACTGGGCCCCAGTCCAAAAGTGGCTGCGGCCAATGCAGGCAAGGCTGGTCGAACGGTGTTGCAACGTCCGGCAATGTGGGCAGCAACAAAAAGTACTGCACCCTATCTATCTCTGGTCGCACGCATGCAGTACTCACTAGCCTGGTATGTTCAACACCTCGCTCCGTGGTGACCAACGGGCACCCTGCGCGTCTCTCCTCGCACTCTGTCAGCGGTGGAGGTGCTTGGGCGTGGGCCACAGTCCTGTTCGAGCCCAATGTGGCTTGGCAAATATATACTGGCAAAGTCAGGGTGCAAGTGTGTCTAGTTCCTGGTCACTTATGTGGCACGTGCGCTGTACTCATACTGGAAGCGTACAAGGATGGAGCAGGGCACGCGCATACTGGAAGCGTACAGGGACTGAGCAGCGCGTGCACTGGAAGCGTACAGGGACTGAGCAGAGCACGCATGCACTGGAAGCGTACAGGGACAGAGCAGAGCACGCACATACTGGAAGCGTACAGGGACTGAGCAGAGCACGCACTGGAAGCGTACAGGGACTGAGCAGAGTACACATGCACTGGAAGAGTACAGGGATTGAGCACAGCACGCACGCACTGGAAGCGTACAGGGACAGAGCAGAGCACACACTGGGACGTACAAGGACTGGGCAGAGCACGCATGCACTGGAAGCGTACAGGGACTGAGCAGAGCACGCATGCACTGGAAGCGTACAGGGACTGAGCACAGCACGCATGCACTGGAAGCGTACAGGGACAGAGCAGAGCACGCACATACTGGAAGCGTACAGGGACTGAGCAGAGCACGCACTGGAAGCGGACAGGGACTGAGCAGAGTACGCATGCACTGGAAGCGTACAGGGATTGAGCACAGCACGCACGAACTGGAAGCATACAGGGACAGAGCAGAGCACGCACTGGGAGCGTACAGGGACTGGGCAGAGCACGCATGCACTGGAAGCGTACAGGGACAGAGCAGAGCACGCACGCACTGGAAGCGTACAGGGACAGAGCAGAGCACTAGAATTCTTTGACATCCTGGCGCAAGGATAGCCACCAGTAGTGGCAAGAGATAAGAAAGTACGTCTTCTTAGTTCCAGCATGACCTACAATTTTAGAAGAGTGTCCCCAGTGCAACACCCTCTCTCTTTCTCAGAGATGAATGTCTTACCCGGCGGTAAGTTAGCAACCCTCAGGGAGCCAACCGAGATGATTTTGTAGGGATCAATAATGTGAGATGGTTCCTCTTCAAAATCAGCTGACTGGAAGGACCTTGACAGCGCATTAGCCTTAACGTTCTTCTCGCCAGGATGGAAGTGAAGCTCAAAAGCAAAACGGGCAAAGAACAGGGACTACTGAGCTTGCCGAGGGTTGAGTCTTTGGGCCAACTGAATATAAGCTAGATTCTTGTGATCGGTGAAAATTATGAAGGGGTGTACAGTGCCATCCAGAAGATACCGCCACTCCTCCAATGCTAACTTAATGGCCAGTAGTTTTCTGTCACTGATGGAATAGTTGCGTTCTGAAGTAGAAAATGCCTTGGAGAAGAATCCACAAGTGATCAAACGACCGGATGATGACATCTGGAAGAGCACAGCCCCGGCTCCTGTGAAGGAAGCATCCATCTCGAGAATGAATGGTCTATTAGTGTCTGGGCGATGAAGTACCGGTGCTTCAGAGTCAAAAAGGCGTCCTCGGCCTCCGAAGGCCAAACACTGGGATCAGATCCCTTGCGAATAAGTGACAAGAGGTGCATAGTCAACGAGGAGAAGTGGGGCACGAATTGCCTGTAATAGTTCGCAATACCGAGGAATCTTTGGATGGCCTTCACCCCCAGGGGTCATGGGCAGTTGAGGATGGCGGACACCTTTTCGGGATCCACCTTTAAAACCGGAATCAGAGATGATGTACCCCAAAAAAGACAGGGATGTCTGTTCGAAGATACATTTTTCGTACTTGGCACAGAGACGGTTCTCTCTCAGACGAAGTAACACTTGACAAGCGTTCCGTCTATGGGTAGGTAGATCCGGAGAAAAAACGAGAATGTCGCCAAGGTACACCACAGCGCAGGAATACAAAAGATCCCAGAAGACGCTATTTATAAACTCTTGAAACACTGCAGGAGCATTGCAGAGACCGAAGGGTATGACCAAATATTCGTAGTGCCCATCCCGGCTGTTGAATGCGGTCGTCCACTCGTCTCCAGCACGGATGCGGACCAAATTGTAGGCCCCACAGAGGTTAAGCTTAGTAAAAATTCTAGCTCCTCGCAGGTGATCAAAGAGCCCAGGGGGTAAGCAGTAGTGGGTATTTGTTTTTGGTAATTTCATTGAGCCCTCTGTAATCAATGCAAGGACGAAGTGAGCAGTCTTTCTTCTTGACAAAGAAGAATCCAGCGCCAGCGGGAGAGGAAGACTATCGGATAAAGCCTTTGGTCAGATTCTCCTTAATATACTCCGACATTGCTTGCGATTCAACTGGAGAGTGCGGATAGATTCTGCCCCTAGGAGGCGTACAGCCAAGAATGAGTTCAATTGGGCAATCATAGGGCCAATGCTGGGGAAAACTCTCTGCCTCCCTCATGCAAATGACATCAGCGAAGGACCAATAAGCGACTGGTAATCCGGCCTCAGCGGAGATGGGATGAGAAATTTTGGCAGGGTGAACTGATAACAGGCATTGATCATGGCAGTACTGGCCCCAACGAAGAACGTTTCCAGAGCGCTAGTCCAGGATAGGTTCATGCGCTCTCAGCCAAGGTAGCCCGAGAAGAATTGCATGGGATAAATTGGGCAAGACGTAGAATGCGATTCTCTCGCAATGCAGAGCCCCCACCTGCAACTCCACCTCTTCCTTAACCCTCATGACCGTCTCTTGTAAAGGCCTACCATCCACAGAAGAAATCAGACACGGCTCCTTTAGGCTCCTGACCGGAATATGGTGCTTCTTGACCTCCTCCAGACTAATGAAGTTGCCTGCTGCACCCGAATCCAAATACGCCAACACAGAGTAGCGCGTATTCACAGAAGTTATCTGGACAGACATAGTTAAAGCTAGACAGGAGTCACACACACACAGGGAGGCCTCTCCTACCTCACCTAGGTGGAGGAGTTTCCCGGACGAACGGGCAGGAACGGAGTAAATGCGAAGCACTACCACAATAAAAACAAAGCCCTTGTGCAACGCTCTCTTTCTGACGCTTCTTGACCTGATCCACCTGCATAGGTTCAGGCACGGGAATGTAAGTGGACACCACAGATCGCGGGCTGAGAGATCTATTTCTGGAAGAAACCGGAAAATGGTACCTCCTATCCCAGAAGGAGTCTCTGGAGTGCTCCTAGAAGCGTAAATCAATATGTGTGGCCAAAGAGATCAAATCCTCTAGGGAGGTTGGAGTATCCCGACCCGCCAATTCATCCTTAATTCGACCCGACAACCCATGCCAGAATGCTCCGACCAGTGCCTCATTATTCCACCCCAGCTCCGAACACAGAGTACGAAAACGAATAGCATATTGCCCAACCGTAAGGGAGCCTTGGTGGAGAGAGCCTCCGTGGCCGAGGCTACACGACCAGGCTCGTCAAACACTTTGCGAAATGTCTCTAAAAAGGTAGACAATTGAGAGGTTATGGGATCATCACATTACCACAAAGGATTTACCCAGGATAGAGCCTCACCCTCCAAATGGGAAACCACAAACGCCACTTTTGCCCGATCAGTGGGTTATTGGTGCGGCAATAATTCAAAATGTAAGCGGCATTGATTCAAAAAACCCCGACACAACTTGGGGTCACCATTATACCGGGGTGGTTTACCAAGATGGGGTGGAGGGTTCGCAGAGGGATCAGGGTTATGAGACTGAGCTTGATCAGAGGCTGCGGCGGCAGACTGAAGGGAGAGCAGACGGTCATCCACTGACACCATATAGCTTAATATGTGAGTCTGGGTGTCACGCTGCTGAACTAGCTCCTGTTGGAGACTGGTGAGCTGGGAAGCATTCCCAGGGTCAGAGGCCTGTAAAGCGGACAACCGAGATTCGATGGACTTCAAGAACGACATTACACGCATCTGATTCTCCCGCAAGTACACCAACTCCTTCTGAGCAGCCGAGGCACCAGCGTGGTCCATGGCCTGATTATTCTGTTACGATTCCTGGAGTGGACCCACTGGATCGCGGTGATGACTGTTCCCAGGTGAGCTGACCAGGTGGAACCAACCCCTATACAGGGATTGTTAGGGGCAAGCCTAGGAGGGAGATAGACCGCGATAGCTTGTGCCAGAGGGGCGGCTCATGGACAACGAGGAGAATCAGGGTACTGACTGAGGACAAGACAGATGGAGCAGACACAGAGAAAACCCGGGACTCAGGACATGGCGGGGTTCACACAGAGGGTACCGGATACAGGATGGAGCAGGGCACGCACTAGAGGCATACAGGGACTGAGCAGAGCACGCACTGGAAGCGTACAGGGACTGAGCAGAGCACGTACTGGAAGCGTACAGGGACTGAGCAGAGCACGCACTGGAAGCGTACAGGGACTGAGCAGAGCACGCACACACTGGAAGCGTACAGGGACTGAGCAGAGCATGCACTGGAAGCGTACAGGGACTGAGCAGAGCACGCACGCACGCACTGGAAGCGTACAGGGGACCCTGTAACTGGGACCCCGTGAGCTGTCTCTGCCCCCCGTGAGCTATATGGGGCCTCTGTGTGCTGCCTGGGACCCCATTCGCTGTCCCCCCCCCACCCCCGTGTGCTGCCTGGGGCCCAGTTTTGAGTATATCACTGGTTCTCAAAAGCCTGAAAAATCTGATCTACAGCAGCTGGGGTATATTCTGACCCGGAGGGGTATAAACTTGCCTAGGCCAATTTATACCCCGGGGTATAGTTTGGCCTAGGCCATAATATACCCGGGGTATATTCTGGCCCAGAGGGGTATAGTTTGGCCTAGGCCAGAATATACCCGGGTTATAATCTGGCCTAGGCCACTTTAACCTCGGGTATATTCTGGGCAGGGGTTTAATCTGGCCTGTTACACCAGGAAGCTAGGTGAGTATCACAGCATGCAGTAATAACTTCCCTGAGCGCAGCAGTCCCTCTCTCTCTGAGTTGCTGCAGCACTCCCGGCTTCTCTCTTTCTTTGGTGCGGTCCCTTTGCAGTCAATTGGGGCTGCCGCAGCGCCGGTACTCAGTGGACGAGCGGGAGGCACAGCGCGCCGCTCAACTCTGCGGCTTTTATATCCCCGCCCCCCCTCGGTCAGGAGGAAGGTCCACCTCACTAAAGCTTCCCCCCGGGAATAGAGGATGCAGCTTTTTCAGCTCCGGACCCAGCACGCAGGTACACGCGGTGTGGTCGTACCCCTTACAGATACGCATGATTCTTGGTGCTCGACTGAACATTTATGTGCTTTGAAAGGGAAGAGGAGAGAAAGTCGCTGTCAGTCACCTCTGGCAGTGGCTCATCTGTGATGTGAACAAAGGATCTAGCATTTAAATGTAAGCCTTCCGATCTCCCCCTCCCATCATCGACATCATTTATGAGGGGGGGGGGGGGGGGGAGTGGGATGCCCACACACATCAGATGGTTGGCAAGTGCAGGTTTATCCAATTTTATACTATTCTGTGCATGTGACATTAAGTCTAGCATAAAGGAGAAAATGGTCACAGCAAATACACCAGCAACAGTGCGTAAGATATTCCTCCTGTACTGAAATATATAGCTGCCCGCAGAACACAGCAATGTCAGCTGATCGCACATGTTGTTCGGGCAGCCAGGAACAGACAGATATGTCTCAATTCTTTGTTTTTCACATGTACAATGCCAAAATGAATATCACTTACTGGGCAAGCGCTGTAACAGCAGCTCCGTCATATGTATCTAATATTTCAGACGATTTACTCTCTGGATCTGTTAACATTTCTGCCTCCACTGAAATACTGGAACCAACCTAAAATTACAGGAACATATCAGAATTATCGTTTTAATCTTATACCATTGGTGTAGTTATTAGAAATGCTATCGAGCATATATTTACCGCTGAACACCACTAATACAGTTTCTATAAATCGCAGTTATGGGATCAGTATAGCTTGCTCTGCTACGCCATTTCCTTCATTAGTGTGGGACTTACAGAAACAGTGTGAGCTCAGCTGCTCTCGGCTGTCTCTGTAGACTCAAGGGGTTGGCGCTGGGGCAGAGTTATTCACGTTTCAGCCATGAAAGGGATAGGAGGGAATAACCCTTTTGGGCGGCCATACAGCTTCAATAGTAATCAGTCGTACACACATTTGGCTGAATGCCGTCATTCTCATACAGATGTGGTGCTACATGATCCATCACCTGATCTTAATGGGGAGAGGAGAATAGAATCACGGCCAGAGTCACGTTACTATTCAACATTTCTTACACTGTCTCCCTGCACAACAGACATGGGTGGAGCAGTCACTGCTGATCTTGTAACGGATTTGCTTAAGTTTGGCTTCGGTCTTTGTAGTCTACGCCTTGTCACAACTGGTTTCAACGTATGTCTTTTTTGATCAGATGCATTTTTTTCTTTATTAGTTCTGTAAAACAGATCAATCATCTTCAGCTAGCTTCCAATCTGGGCTCAAATAATGCATTAGATACATAACTCTACACAGTGTCCAAACCCCCCTGTTCCTGCTCCTAGATCTGTGAAAGGAAATCTTACATCCTATAAAAATCTCTGAGCAGTGCCAAAGAAGTTTGGACTTGTAAGTCCTTTTATCCTCAAAATCAGGGGTTAGTCTGAGATCACACATTTCCCCATGTCATCTCTGACATATTAGAAACTCATTCAATGCCCAAGCGAAAACCAATTAAACATAATAATGATAAAACATAATTATTTAAAGGGAACTGGTCATCAAAATTGTTAATAAACCACCTGTAGTATGTTTCATGGCCCATTGAAAATTTTGTAGATTACTCCATGCTCAAACTGCTGATCATATTAGGAAGGAGAAATTGGACTTAGAACACAGTCATGAGCAACTCTCAAAAAGTCACCTTGGCACTGCTGCCGATGGGACTAAAACAAAATCTGTGAATTCGCCCTGACTGATGTCCCACCTAGTGTGTGAAATCAGAGCCAAGTGTGCTGGGAAGTACATCAATCAAGGCACAGTAGCTATTAGTGATGAGCGAATATACTCATTGCTCGGGTGGTCTCCAAGTATTTATGACTACTCAGATTTAGTTTTCATCGCTGCAGCTGAATGATTTACAGCTACTAGCCAGCCTGAGTACATGTGGGGGTTGCCTGGTTGCTAGGTAATCCCCACATGTAATCAAGCTGGCTAACAGATGTAAATCATGCTGCTAAGGCGATGAAAACTAAATCTCCGAGTAGTCATAACTACTCGGAAAACCACCCGAGCAACGAGTATATTCGCTCATCACTAGTAGCTATCTTAAAGGTGTTGTCTGGCCTAAATGAAAAGCCTTCAAGTTACACTCTGTAAATGCAGACTTATGAATCCCCCCAGCGCAAACACAGTGAGCACTCAGACAGGAGCAGTGGGCGCTCAGACAGGAGCAGTGGGCGCTCAGACAGGAGCAGTGGGCGCTCAGACAGGAGCAGTGGGCGCTCAGACAGGAGCAGTGGGCGCTCAGACAGGAGCAGTGGGCGCTCAGACAGGAGCACTGGGCGCTCAGACAGTAGTAGTGTGCGCTCAGACAGGAGCAGTGTGTTCCTATATGCTGTGCTGCTAGGAAGCTGATGCTTTTTAAGGAATCCGATCTCCGGCCAGTGCAATGCTCAGAGTGTGCAGAGTGGGGCTATGCTCTTCTTTCCACTGAGCTGCACATTTCTCCATGGGTGAAGGGGATAAGGAGAGGAGGGAGAGATGATGAGAATGGGGGGGGGGGGGGGGGATGAGAAGGGTGGGAGGAGTTGAGGAGAGGAGGGAGAGTCTCCGAAACCAGACCTCCAACGATCATAGGCAATTCAAGTGCCATGGTAAAGTAGGAAAAATCAAGATGAATGTTACTCTTCAAGTTCAATGTCTCCCTCTTAATAAGTGCAGCATTTTAAACATAAGGATATCTGGGAAGGTATTTTTATTCATCATGTTGGGGAAATTTCTAGTATGATGGGGTAATTAAATGGCTATCATAAAACAGAATCCAACAGATGAGTGGCCACAAATTCTATTGCATGAAGGACCAAAAATCTAGGTCTATTTTCAGAAGGGATCTTCAATCATACTAGAATAAAGCAATTAAAATCTCAAGGAAGCTCAGAGTGACAATTAAATGTGAATGAGATTGTTACACAAAAACATACATGGCAGGTGTAGACTCCACAGATGTCCCGGGAGTTGCGTCATCATCAGATTTTTTCAATGTCAGAGAATCCTCTCCAGTAACAGAACTTTTTTCATTGTTTTTTGCCAGCAAGGAGGCGGCTCCTGCTTCATTCCCAGGAACCTGCCAATAGATCAAGGGAAAAAAAGGACAAAATGTCAAGTTTATTTTTCCCATAATGCTTGAGCCCTGTCAGAATTTCACCACCAAAAATGAATTATCCACAGAGCTGGCTTTCCCAGGACCACAGTAACAGGCATGGGGGTCTACAGCAGATCCCCGGCTGTCATGGCAACCCATCAGTGCCCCAATAGGTGGGTGTAAAGACACGTCCCTCTGCCGACACGAGCTAAATGACGCTGTCAGAGATTGACAGCAGAATTTGACAGGTTAACAGCTCCGCTCCACCTGCGGCTGTTAGAGGCACATGATGGCTGATTAAATATCAGGGAGACGGAATATGACATACCAGTACATCATATGCCATGTCAGTAAGGGTTAAAAATCAGTTCATACGATGTTCTCTTTAACCTGTTAATATTGCATTCAATTATAACTGAAAGTCTATCCAGTTATGAAAAAAAGCTGAACAACATGAAATTGTGCCCAACACGGCAGATTACATATTTTCGAGTCTGGGAAGGGCGATACATAGTCAGAAGCGGAAATTGTGGAGATATCTGTCACTAAAATGTTTGCGAAAATAACCTACATTTAATTCTTTGTGATCCTATCAGGGGTTTCCATGTAATTTTATGCTCCTGGCCGATGCAATGAAATGAAGCTGTCCCGTTTATTCACAATTATGCTACTTACATTTTCGGCCCCAGATGAATTGATCTGATCCGTCGCTGGTCTCTTCTCAGCATTACAAACAGACGCCTCAAAGTTTTTACTTTCTTTAACATCAATTTCTGTTTTCCGTTCAGGTCGTCCTGCCAGATATGGCTTTGGTGTCTGCAACCATCCCGGAGTCAGGGGTGCAGGCTTAATAGCAGATTTAATGTCCTGAGTTTCAAATATACTTCTTCCTTCAGTCCTAAGTATGTAGAAATAAAGGAGACAAATTATTTTTCCATAATATTAAAAAAAAAAAAAATTCTATCACAAACATTGCAACAATCAGCAATAACACCGAAGCACTTACAGGAGATCCTGGCTCACAGTGCTGTCTTGGGTCAAGGTTGGAGAATGAGAGTGGATTTCAGACATACAAGCATATTGAGAAGATCCAGACTCAGGAATCTTCATATTTTCTTCCTATAAAATGAAAGCCAGAATATGATATAAAACCTGATTTGAAGCCACTGAGCAATGATTCATATTGAGGGAATAGCCCCATAAAAATCTCATATAACCAGAAGCTGAGCTACATATTATGCCGCGTGAAGGAGTCACAGATGCCATGAAAATGTTACATTAAATCTTAAAGTAACCTCACATCATCTCTTCAGAGAGGAAGAGGACTACAACTAAGAAGCAACAATCCTAAAAGTCAGTATTGACCCTTTAACAACTCTTGTCACATGACTTTGGATAAAGGACAAAACCAAAATCTCAATTTGCAGATACTGTTTTGGGATACTACCCCTCATCACTGCAAAGTGTGAGATCTGGTTTGGCTGGGTGAGAGGCGTCTGACCGGGAGCCAGGGCGTAACGTTTCTCCTTTGCGGAGAGTGACATGTCAGGCCTGACATGCCGCAGTGATCCTCTGGGAAATATGCAAATTGTCTCTTCAGCGAGGAAGAGGACTAGAACTCTAGTGCCACCTATAAGAAGTAGCAATCCTAACAGTCAATATCGACCCTTTAATGAGCCTTGTCACATGACTTCTAAAGTAATTTCACTTGCTAAAGTAACATCAAAATTGTTGCAAAACTGACAATTCGTTAGCAAAATAAATAAAAATACTAATTCAAGTCATCAGTATAACCAAAACCAAAGAAATAAGCAGGAGCATAATTTAGTATAAGTGCAACGTGTAGGCGCATCTTCACACTGTGGCCACGCAACAAAGCAAAACCCAAGATAAAAACAAAATTAGCAAATACCCTGCAGTAAGTAAATAGTAATAGTGCGTGCAAATAACACAGGGAAATTAGTAAACACTGTTCTTAATCAAAAAAGCGTAAAAGCCATTGCACCCCGACAAGGTGTACCCATCGGGACGGTCCTGTCCTCCTATATTAAAACCCCACCTAGTGTCAGACGACCTCAGTGTAGCTGGTGGCAGATCAGGACCGGACCCTGTTTGCCAAGTACCAGATGTTATTCTTACGTACTATTGCTATTTAGTTACTGCGGGGTATTTGCTCATCTTCTTTCTAATCAGTATAACCAATTACATAGCAAAATAACAATCAGAAATAAATGTCTAAAAGTTAAATTACTTTGTCAGCTGCTGCTGTGTTTAAGTCTTCATTTTTCTTGTTATTTAATGGACTCAGGGTCTTGGTAGATGGTTTTACCAGGTTTGGCACGGGCCTGATAAGTCGGCCACGTCTAAGCTGCGCTGGCTGGATGGAGGCAGATTTTTCTACATTGGTACTGGGGGAAAACAAAATGGGGAACAGAAGTCAGAAGCCTAAAGTGTGAATAATAATCTGAAAATGTAATGACTTTAGGAATGAAATCTTTTCAAACACGGCAGTTTAGACATCCCTCCTGTGGATGTGCCATAAAGGAATGAGAAAGGACAAGCTCTTTATAAAGCTAAACATGGCAGAGATTTTCTTTCCTACTTACTGTCTAGCTTCTTTACAGACATCACCAGCAGTGGACGTATCAGGCAAGTCCTGAGTTTTAGAGAGCTCCGTAGTGGAGGTCTCTTTTCTCACAGCTCGGCCAAGGTTTGGACTAGGTTTTGGAAACCTTTTGTAGACGGGTTTTAAAGAAGCAACTTTGCCTTTTTCTGGATCATTTACGAATTCTTTAGGCCTTTAAAAAAATAGATTCACTGGCTTGATATTTACAGATTGAAAATCCATATAATCACATACAAACGAAGCAGAGGAAATCATTCTTGGAAAGGAGCCTGTCAGTTCCCAATTAGAGTTTAAACCAAGCGCGGCACATTGTACGGATTTTAAGATGAAAGTTATGGTTTTTCACAGGGGCGGTCTCATACAAGGGTACATATACATATTTGGTTTAAACACACCTTATCTCATGTCTCAGATCACATTTAGCCCGGGTTCACATAGCTTTTTGTCCTACCCTCAGTGGCTCCGTTGGGGCCTACTTCTGAAAACCCACAAAAAGGGATTTGGGCGCATGTGCGGACAGGGTCATTTACTATAATGATGCATAGGGACTCAGTGTGCCCTGTCAAACCTAATGTTCAGCCATACACACCTATTGGAGGTTGAAAGCAAGACACAGTCTAACATGTCTTGCTGCCTGCATCAACTAGGTACAGTGCCTTGCGAAAGTATTCGGCCCCCTGAACCTTTTCAACCTTTCCCACATATCATGCTTCAAACAAAGAAACCGAATGTACATTTTCGGTGAAGAATCATCAACAAGTCAAACACAATTGTGAAGTTGAACAAAATTTATTGGTTACTAACTGAAGAGCCTGGCGTTGCCTGGGCATAGTAAATATCTGTGGTTAGTTATAGCACCTCACTTCTCTTATTTTCCCCCTCACTCCTCTCATTCCCCCCTAACACTTGTCATTTCGACCTCACATCTGTCATTTTCCGATCACTCCACTATTTTCCCTCACTCCTCTCATTTTGCACTCACACCTTTTCATTTTCACCTCACACCTCATTTTCATCTCACACCTCTCATTTTCACCTCACACCTCTCATTTTCACCTCATACATCTCATTTTCACCTCACACCTCTCATTTTCACCTCAGTATATACCTTTGTCATATCCCTTATATATAGTATACACCTGTATGTCATCTCCTGTATATAGTATATACCTGTATGTCATCTCCCCTGTAAATAGTATATACCTGCTGTATGTCATCTCCTCCTGTATATACCTATGTGTCATCTCCTCTTTTATATAGTATATACCTGTATGTCATCTCCTGTATATACCTGTGTGTCATCTCCTCCTGTATATAGTATATACCTATATGTCATCTCCTATATATAGTATATACTTGTATGTCATCTCCTGTATATAGTATATACCTGTGTGTCATCTCCCCTGTATATAGTATGTACCTGTATGTCACCGCCTCCTGTATATAGTATATACCTGTATGTCATATCCTCCTGTATATAGTATATATGTGTGTCCTCTCCTCCTGTATTAGACCTCGTTCACACGTTATTTGGTCAGTATTTTTACCTCAGTATTTGTAAGCTAAATTGGCAGCCTGATAAATCCCCAGTCAACAGGAAGCCCTCCCCTCTGGCAGTATATATTAGCTCACACATACACATAATAGACACGTCATGTGACTGACAGCTGCCGTATTTCCTATATGGTACATTTGTTGCTCTTGTAGTTTGCTTATTAATCAGATTTTTATTTTTGAAGGATAAGACCAGACTTGTGTGTGTTTTAGGGCGAGTTTCATGCGTCAAGTTGTGTGAGATGAGTTGTGTGGCGACATGCGTGTAGCAACTTTTTGTGTGTCGAGTTGCATGTGACAGGTTAGTGTAGCAAGTTGTGTGCAGCAAGTTTTGCGCGTGGCGAGTTTTATGTGTGGTGCGTTTTTTAGTATGTGCAAGTTTTGTGTGAGGCAACTTTTGCATGTGTTGCAACTTTTGTGCATGTGGCAATTTTTCCGCATGTGCAAGTTTTGCGTGTGGCGAATTTTCCATGAGGGGAGTTTTCACATGTGGCGAGTTTTGTTTTGCATGTGGCGAATTTTGCACGTGGCGAGTTTTGAGTGGCAACTTTTGTGTTTCGACTTTTATGTGGCGAGGTTGGTGTATGTGTGGTGAAATGTGTGCTGAGGGTGGTATATGTGTTCAAGCACGTGGTAGTGTGTGGCGCATTTTTTGTGTGTGTTCATATCCCCGTTTGTGGTGAGTATTCCATGTCGGGGCCCCACCTTAGCAACTGTACGGTATATACTCTCTGGCGCCATCGCTCTCATTCTTTACGTCCCCCTTGTTCACATCTGGCACCTGTCAATTTGCCTCCAACACTTTTCATTTCACTTTTTCCCCATTATGTAGATAGGGGCAAAATTGTTTGGTGAATTGGAACGCGTGGGGTTAAAATTTTGCCTCACAACATAGCCTATGACGTTCTTGGGGTCCAGACGTGTGACTGTGCAAAATTTTGTGGCTGTAGCTGCGACGGTGCAGATGCCAATCCCGGACATACACACATACATATAGTACAGACCAGAAATTTGGACACACCACAGCAAATATCTCAAATTTGGACTCATCAGACCAAAGCACAGATTTACACTGGTCTAATGTCCATTCCTTGTGTTCTTTAGCTCAAACAAGTCTCTTCTGCTTGTTGCCTGTCCTTAGCCATGGTTTCCTAGCAGCTATTTTACCTTGAAGGCCTGCTGCACAAAGTCTCCTCTTAACAGTTGTTGTAGAGATGTGTTTGCTGCTAGAACTCTTTGTGGCATTGACCTGGTCTCTAATGTGAGCTGCTGTTAACCTGCGATTTCTGAGGCTGGTGACTCAGATAAATTTATCATCAGAAGCAGAGGTGACTCTTGGTCTTCCTTTCCTGGGGCGGTCCTCATGTGAGCCAGTTTCTTTGTAGCACTTGATGGTTTTTGCCACTGCACTTGGAGACACTTTCAAAGTTTTCCCAATTTTTCGGACTGACTGACCATCATTTTTTAAAGTAATGATGGCTACTCGTTTTTCTTTACTTTGCTTTTTTCTTGCCATAATACAAATTCTAACAGTCTATTCAGTAGGACTATCAGCTGTGTATCCACCAGACTTCTGCACAACACAACTGATGGTCCCAACCCCATTTATAAGGTAAGAAATCCCACTTATTAAACCTGACAGGGCACACCTGTGAAGTGAAAACAATTTCCGGTGACTACCTCTTGAAGCTCATCAAGAGAATGCCAAGAGTGTGCAAAGCAGTCATCAAAGCAAAAGGTGGCTATTTTGAAGAACCTAGAATATAAGACATAACAAAAAAGTGTGAAACAACTGAAATCAAGTATATAATTCCACATGTGTTAATTCATAGTTTTGATGCCTTCAGTGTGAATGTACAATTTTCATAGTCGTGAAAATACAGAAAAATCTTTAAATGAGAAGGTGTGTCCAAACTTTTGGTCTGTACTGTACACACATACATATATACACACACACACACACACATACACACAGATTCAGCTTTATATATTAGCTGACACAGTCAGCGCATGCGCTTGAATCCCATATTTTGATGCTTCGGATGTGAGCCCTGATGAACGTGTGCTAAAGCACAATGTGGACTGTTATGATCTGGTGGCCTAAGAGCAGCATGAGACGTACTCTGGAGAATGTGGTAACTGTACTGACCGCAGACCCTGGACTTAACACCGCAACTAGAAGTAGCCGTGGGATGTACCTACCAATCCTAAACACCTCGTCACAGCCAGAGGACTAATTAACCCTATAGATAGAAAAGGGAAAACTATCTTGCCTCAGAGAAAATTCCCAAAGGATAGGCAGCCCCCCTCACCAAAGGGTGAGGCCAGACTAAATAGCCCCGTCCGAAGTGGACGCACCTGATGACTGCTGTGAAGGACAAACAGCAGCACTACCACTTATAACCACCGGAGGGAGCCCAAGAGCAGAACCCACAACAGAATTCACAACAGTACCCCCCCCCTTGAGGAGGGGTCACCGAACCCTCACCAGAGCCCCCAGGCCGATCAGGATGAGCCAAATGAAAGGCACGAACCAAATCGCCAGCGTGAACATCGGCGGCAACAACCCAAGAATTATCCTCCTGGCCATAACCCTTCCACTTGACAAGATACTGAAGCCTCCGTCTTGAAAAACGAGAATCCAAGATCTTCTCCACCACATACTCCAACTCCCCATCAATCAACACCGGGGCAGGAGGATCAACAGAGGGAACCACGGGCACCACATATTTCCGCAAAAAAGATCTATGAAAAACATTATGGATGGAAAAAGAGGCTGGAAGGGCCAAACGAAAAGACACACTAATCTCAGAAATCCTATAAGGACCAATAAACCGAGGCTTGAACTTCGGGGAAGAAACCTTCATAGGAACATGACGGGAAGACAACAAGACCAAATCCCCAACCCGAAGCCGGGAACCCACACGCCAACGATGGTTGGCAAAACGCTGAGCCTCCTCCTGAGACAACACCAAATTGTCCACAACATGAGCCCAAATTTGCAGCAACCGGTCAACCACAGAGTCCACCACAGGACAATCAGAAGACTCAACCTGCCCTGAAGAAAAACGAGGATGAAACCCAGAATTACAAAAGAAGGGTGAAACCAAGGTAGCAGAACTAGCCCGATTATTAAGGGCAAACTCGGCCAATGGCAAGAAAGCCACCCAATCATTCTGATCGGCAGACACAAAGCATCTCAAATAAGTCTCCAAAGTCTGGTTAGTTCGCTCGGTTTGACCGTTTATCTGAGGATGAAATGCGGAAGAAAAAGACAAATCAATGCCCAGCTTAGCACAAAAGGACCGCCAAAACCTAGAAACAAACTGGGAACCTCTATCGGACACAATATTCTCCGGAATGCCATGCAAACGAACCACATGCTGAAAAAACAACGGAACCAACTCAGAAGAGGAAGGCAATTTAGGCAAAGGTACCAAATGAATCATCTTAGAAAACCGGTCACAGACCACCCAGATAACAGACATCCTCTGGGAAACAGGAAGATCCGAAATAAAATCCATAGAAATATGCGTCCAAGGCCTCTCAGGGACCGGCAAAGGCAAAAGCAACCCACTGGCGCGGGAGCAGCAAGGTTTGGCCCGCGCACAAGTCCCACAGGACTGCACAAAAGAACGCACATCCCGTGACAAAGGCGGCCACCAAAAGGACCTACTAACCAAATCTCTGGTACAAAAAATCCCAGGATGGCCAGCCAACACAGAACAGTGAACCTCAGAAATCACTTTACTAGTCCATCTGTCAGTGACAAACAGTTTCCCCGCTGGACAGCGATCAGGTTTATCAGCCTGAAACTCCTGAAGAGCCCGTCGCAAATCAGGGGAGATAGCGGAAAGAATCACCCCCTCCTTCAGAATACCAACCGGCTCAAGAACCCCAGGGGAATCAGGCAAAAAACTCTTAGAGAGGGCATCAGCCTTAAAGGGACACTGTCACCTGAATTTGGAGGGAACAATCTTTAGACCTAGGGGCGGGGTTTTCGGGTGTTTGATGCACCCTTTCCTTACCCGCCGGCTGCATGCTGGCTGCAATGTTGGATTGAAGTTCATTCTCTGTCCTCCGTAGTACATGCCTGCACAAGGCTATCTTGCCTTGTGCAGGCATGTACTACGGAGGACAGAGAATGAACTTCAATCCAATATTGCAGCCAGCATGCAGCCGGCGGGTAAGGAAAGGGTGCATTAAACACCCGAAAACCCCGCCCCTAGGTCTAAAGATTGTTCCCTCCAAATTCAGGTGACAGTGTCCCTTTAACATTCTTAGAACCCGGAAGATACGGGACAACAAAATCAAAACGAGAGAAAAACAGGGACCATCGAGCCTGTCTAGGATTCAGCCATTTGGCAGACTCGAGGTAAATCAGATTCTTATGATCGGTCAAGACCACAATACGGTGCTTGGCCCCCTCAAGACAATGTCGCCACTCCTCAAATGCACACTTCATAGCCAACAACTCACGATTGCCGACTTCATAATTGCTTTCCGCAGGCGAAAACTTTTGAGAAAAAAAGGCACACGGTTTCATTGAGGAACCATCAGAATTCCTCAGACAAAACGGCCCCTGCCCCAATCTCAGAAGCATCAACCTCAACCTGAAAAGGAAGAGAAACATCCGGCTGACGCAACACAGGGGCAGAAGTAAATCGGCGCTTAAGCTCCTGAAAGGCAGAAACAGCCTCAGAGGACCAATTCGTTACATCAGCACCCTTCCTCGTCAAATCGGTCAGGGGTTTAACCACACTGGAGAAGTTGGCAATGAAACGGCGATAAAAATTAGCAAAGCCCAAAAATTTCTGAAGGCTCTTCACGGATGTGGGCTGGATCCAATCATGAATGGCCTGAACCTTAACCGGATCCATTTCTATAGATGATGGAGAAAAAATGAAGCCCAAAAAAGAAACCTTCTGTACTCCAAAGAGGCACTTAGACCCCTTCACAAACAAGGCATTATCACGAAGGACCTGAAATACCATCCTGACTTGTTTCACATGAGACTCCCAATCATCTGAAAAAATCAAAATATCATCCAAATATACAATCATGAATTTATCAAGATAATTCCGAAAAATATCATGCATGAAGGACTGAAACACAGATGGGGCATTAGAGAGTCCAAATGGCATCACAAGATATTCAAAATGGCCCTCGGGCGTATTAAACGCAGTTTTCCATTCGTCACCCTGCTTAATACGAACAAGATTATATGCCCCTCGAAGATCAATCTTAGTAAACCAACTAGCCCCCTTAATCCTGGCAAACAAATCAGAAAGCAAAGGCAAAGGGTATTGGAATTTGACTGTGATCTTATTCAAGAGGCGATAATCAATACAGGGTCTCAAGGAGCCATCTTTCTTGGCAACAAAAAAAACAACCTGCTCCCAATGGTGAAGAAGATGGCCGAATATGCCCCTTCTCCAAGGACTCCTTAACATAGCTCCGCATGGCGGTATGTTCTGGCACAGACAGGTTAAGAAGTCAGCTCTTAGGGAACTTACAGCCTGGTATCAAGTCAATAGCACAATCACAGTCCCTATGCGGTGGAAGGGAACTGGACTTGGGCTCATCGAAAACATCCTGGAAATCTGACAGAAACTCAGGAATTTCAGAAGAGGGGGAGGAGGAAATTGACATCAGAGGAACGTCATCATGAACCCCCTGACAACCCCAACTAGTCACAGACATAGATTTCCAATCCAACACCGGATTATGTACCTGTAACCATGGAAACCCCAGCACAATAGCATCATGCAAATTATGCAACACCAGGAAACGACAATCTTCCTGATGGGCTGGCGCCATGCACATGGTTAACTGTGTCCAAAACTGAGGTTTATTTTTAGCCAATGGTGTAGCATCAATGCCCCTCAAAGGGATAGGACTCTGCAAAAGCTGTAAGGGAAAACCACAACGTCTTGCAAATTCTAAGCCATTAAATTTAAAGCGGCGCCTGAATCCACAAATGCCATGACAGAAAATGACGATAATGAGCAGATCAGGGTCACAGATAACAGAAATTTAGGTTGTACAGTACTGATGGTAACGGAATTAGCGATTCTCTTGGCACGCTTAGGGCAATCAGAAATAACATGAGCAGAGTCGCCGCAGTAAAAGCACAACCTATTCTGACGTCTGAATCCTTGGCGTTCAGCTCTAGACACAATCCTATCACACTGCATTGGCTCAGGACTCCGCTCGGAAGACAACGACAGTGTGCACAACTCTGCGCTCACACAAGCGCCGATCAATTTGAATGGCCAGAGACATAGAATCACTCAGACCTGCAGGTGTGGGGAACCCCACCATAACATCTTTAACAGATTCAGAAAGACCCTTTCTGAAAATTGCCGCTAAAGCATCCTCATTCCATTTAGTAAGCACAGACCAATTTCTAAATTTCTGGCAATACGATTCTGCCGCTTCTTGACCCTGACACAGGGCCAACAAGGTTTTCTCAGCATGATCCACAGAATTAGGTTCATCATACAATAACCCAAAGTGCCTGAAAAAAGGTGTCTACATTAAGCAAGCCCGGATTCCCAGATTCCAGGGAAAATGCCAAATACTGAGGGTCACCACGCAACAGAGATATGACAATTCTTACCTGCTGGATGGGATCACCAGAGGAACGGGGCTTCAGAGCAAAAAACAGTTTACAATTATTTTTGAAGCTCAGAAATTTGGACCTGTCCCCAAAAAACAGATCAGGGGTAGGAATTCTAGGCTCCAAAACAGGAGTCTGCACGATATAATCAGAAATACCCTGTACTCTAGCAGCAAGTTGATCCACACGAGAAGCAAGTCCCTGAACATCCATATCAGTGCCTAACTCTTGAGCCACCCAGAGGTAAAGAGGGAAAAAAAACCACCACAGAGTACAGAAAAAAAAATGGCTCAGCACTTTCTTTCCCTTCTTTTGAGATGCGGTTAACTCATTGCTGGCCAGTTGTACTGTTATGAACTGGTGGCCTAAGAGCGGCATGAGACGTACTCTGGAGAATGTGGTAACTGTACTGACCGCAGACCCTGGACTTAACACCGCAACTAGAAGTAGCCGTGGGATATACCTACCAATCCTAGACACCTCGTCACAGCCGGAGGACTAATTAACCCTATAGATAGAAAAGGGAAAACTATCTTGCCTCAGAGAAAATTCCCAAAGGATAGGCAGCCTCCCACAAATATTGACTGTGAGAGGAGATGAAGGAACATACACAGGCTGAAAACAGAATTTAGCAAAGGGGGCCAATCTAGCTAGATAGAAAAGATAGGACAGAGAACTATGCGGTCAGTATTAAAAATACTAAGAAATGTCCACCACAGATAATACAAAAAAAACTCCAAATCTAACTAAAGACTTGGAGGGTAAATCTGCCTCTCCAGAGATTCCAGCTCGGCTGCATAAATCCTTACACAGATTAAGCTGGACAAGAAAAAACATGCAATGCACTGAACAATGAGGCCCACAACATGTGGGCAGAAAAACAAGCAGAACTTATCTTGAAGAAATGAACTGCAAGCAGGGGCGACCAGGAAGGAATGTGAATCCTCCAGAAACAATGAACAACAGGCACTCACCAAAGGGTGAGGCCAGACTAAATAGCCCCGTCCGAAGTGGACGCACCTGATGACTGCTGTGAAGGACAAACAGCAGCACTACCACTTATAACCACCGGAGGGAGCCCAAGAGCAGAACCCACAACAGAATTCACAACAGTGGACATAGCCTTACTAGGAGCTTTGCTTTAGAAAGACGTTAAGGTGCTCATACACGAGATGGCTGTTAGCTGAACCTCTTTGAGACATCAATCACATCTATATGTAAGCAGGTTGCGGGATGCAGTGACGGACAGGAGGCAGAGCAAGTGTTAACAAGTATAACAGTTTTAATGTAACAGGGGCTAACTCCTCGCAGGGAGGTCCAGGGTTAAACAGGGGATTAACCAGTTCAAATTGCAAAAGGATATGCAGAGTTGAAAAACAGTAGATTCCATAACAGCAGTTCCTTTGTCCACTTATGTCAGAAGTTTCACTGACTCTAGTTGCTGCTTGAAAGTCAGTATTGCCTACAACAGCTGGTGCGGTGCTTGTCCATGAAGGTCCTGCTGGTAACGGTGGTCTGCTTTCTGGCGGCAGTGGTCGGTGTCCGGTACCTTCCACTGGGCCCCTAGTCCATAAGTGGCTGTTGCCAATGAACGCAAGGCCGAAATGCTGTCAGGGTCCTGGTCAAACGGTGTGGCAACGTCTGGTAATGTGGGCAGCAACAAACAGTCCCGCAACCTATCTCGTGTACATTCAACACCTCGCTCCGTGGTGACCAACGAGCACCCTGCACATCTCTCCTCGCACTCTGATAGAGGTGGCGGTGCTTGGGCGTGGGCCATAGCAAATATATACTGGCAAAGTCAGGGTGCAAGTGTCTGTCTAGTTCCTGGTCACTCTTATGTGGCACGTGCGCTGTACTCACAGACACGGACTGTACAGCGCCTTGTCCTCTGGTTATCACCAGGTTCACACTGCACGGCTCTCTCTCCCTGGTTCCCGCTGCTGGCGGCTGCAGACAACGAACACTGGCTTGCGCACTGCTGGTGCTCCCAGGACGGAGTACTCCTTCCCCTGGCTGTTGCTGAACACATGACTTCCCTGAGCGCAGCAGTCCCTCTCTCTCTGGGTTGCTGCAGCACTCTCGGCTTCTCTCTTTCTCTGGTGAGGTTCCTTTGCAGTCGATGGGGGCTGCCGCAGTGCCGGTACTCAGTGGGGGAACGGGAGGCACAGCGCACCGCTCACCTGTGCGTTCTGCCCTGGATTGGCGCCAAACTCCTCTACTGCCCCTTGGTCAGGGGGAAGGTCCACCTCACTAAAGCTTCCCCTCGGGAACAGGGGATACAGCCTTTTCAGTTCCAGACCCGGCACGCAGGAACCCGCGGTGCGGTCATCCCCCTTACACATACACCTGATTTTTGGTGCTCGACTGAATATTTATGTGCTTTGAAAGGTAAGAGGAGAGAAAGTCGCTGGCAGTCACCTCTGGCAGTGGCTCATCTGCGATGTGAACAAAGGATTTAGCATTTAAGTGTAAACTTTCCAATCTCCCCCTCCCATCATCAACATCATTCATCAGTTCGGAAAGTAGGATGCCCATACACATCAGATGGTTGGCAAGTGCAAGTTTATCCAATTTTATTCTATTCTGTGTGTGTTACATTAAGTCTAGCATAAAGGAGAAAATGGTCACAGCAAATACACCAGCAACAGTGCGTAAGATATTCCTTCTGTACTGAAATATATAGCTGCCCGCAGAACACAGCAATGTCAGCTGGTCGAACATGTTTTAGCAGCCAGGAACAGACAGATACGAAATTCTTTGTTATTTACATGTACAATGTCGAAATGAATATCACTTACTGGGCAAGCGCTGTAACAGCAGCTCCGTCACATGTATCTAATATCGCAGACGATTTACTCTCTGGATCTGTTAACATTTGTGCATCCACTGAAATATTGGAACCAACCTAAAATTACAGGAACATATCAGAATTATTGTTTTAATCTTATACCATTGGTGTAGTTATTAGAAATGCCATCAAGCATATATTTACCGCTGAACACCACTAATACAGTTTCTATAAATCGCAGTTATGGGATCAGTATAGCTTGCTCTGCTACGCCATTTCCTTCATTAGTGTGGGACTTACAGAAACAGTGTGAGCTCAGCTGCTCTCGGCTGTCTCTGTAGACTCAAGGGGTTGGCGCTGGGGCAGAGTTATTCACGTTTCAGCCATGAAAGGGTTAGGAGGAAATAACCATTTTGGGCGGCCATACAGCTTCAATAGTAATCAGTCGTACACACATTTGGCTGAATGCCGTCATTCTCATACAGATGTGGTGCTGCTTGACCGATCACCTGATCTCAATGGGGAGAGGGGAATACAATCACGGCCAGAGTCACGTTACTATTCAACATTTCTTACACTGTCTCCCCGCACAGCAGACACGGGTGGAGCAGTCACTGCTGATCTTGTAACGGATTTGCTTAAGTTTGGCTTCGGTCTTTGTAGTCTACGCCTTGTCACAACTGGTTTCAACGTATGTCTTTTTTGATCAGATGCATTTTTTTCTTTATTAGTTCTGTAAAAGAGTTCAACCGTCTTTAGCTAGCTTCCAATCTGGGCTCAAATAATGCATTAGATACATAACTCTATACAGTGTCCAAACCCCCCTGTTCCTGCTCCTAGATCTGTGAAAGGAAATCTTACATCCTATAAAAATCTCTGAGCAGTGCCAAAGAAGTTTGGACTTGTAAGTCCTTTTATCCTCAAAATCAGGGGTTAGTCTGAGATCACACATTTCCCCATGTCATCTCTGACATATTAGAAACTCGTTCAATGCCAAAGGGAAAACCAGTTAAACATAATAATGATAAAACATAATTAGTTAAAGGGAACTGGTCATCAAAATTGTTAATAAATCACCTGTAGTATGTTTCAAGGCCCATAGAAATATCTGTAGATTACTCCATGCTCAAACTGCTGATTATATAAAGAAGGAGAAATTGGACTTAGAACTCAGTCATGAGCAACTCTCAAAAAGTCACCTTGGCACTGCTGCCGATGGGACTAAAACAAAATCTGTGATCTCGCCCTGAATGACGTCCCACCCAGTGTGTGAAATCAGAGCTAAGTGTGCTGGGAAGTACATCAATCAAGGCACAGTAGCTATCTTAAAGGTGTTGTTTGGCCTAAAATGAAAAGCCTTCAGTTACACCCTGTGATTGCAGACTTATGAATCCCCCCAGCGCAAACACAGTGAGCACTCAGACAGGAGCACTGTGCGCTCAGACAGGGGCAGTGTGCGCTCAGACAGGAGCAGTGTGCGCTCAGACAGGAGCAGTGTGCGCTCAGACAGGAGCAGTGTGCGCTCAGACAGTAGTAGTGTGCGCTCAGACAGTAGCAATGTGTTCCTATATGCTGTGCTGCTAGGAAGCTGATGCTCTTCTGTCCACTGAGCTGCACATTTCTCCATGGGTGAAGGGGATGAGGAGAGGAGGGAGAGATGAGAAGGGGGGGGATGATGAGAATGGGGGGGGGGGGGGATGATGAGAATGGGGGGGGGGGGGGATGATGAGAATGGGGGGGGGGGGGATGATGAGAATGGGGGGGGGGGGGTGATGAGAATGGGGGGGGGGGGGTTGAGGAGAGGAGGGAGAGTCTCCGGAACCAGACCTCCAACGATCATAGGCAATTCAAGTGCCATGGTAAAGTAGGAAAAATCAAGATGAATGTTACTCTTCAAGTTCAATGTCTCCCTCTTAATAAGTGCAGCATTTTAAACATAAGGATATCTGGGAAGGTATTTTTATTCATCATGTTGGGGAAATTTCTAGTATGATGGGGTAATTAAATGGCTATCATAAAACAGAATCCAACAGATGAGTGGCCACAAATTCTATTGCATGAAGGACCAAAAATCTATGTCTATTTTCAGAAGGGATCTTCAATCATACTAGAATAAAGCACTTAAAAACTCAAGGAAGCTCAGAGTGACAATTAAATGTGAATGAGATTGTTACACAAAAACATACATGGCAGGTGTAGACTCCACAGATGTCCCGGGAGTTGCGTCATCATCAGATTTTTTCAATGTCAGAGAATCCTCTCCAGTAACAGAACTTTTTTCATTGTTTTTTGCCAGCAAGGAGGCGGCTCCTGCTTCATTCCCAGGAACCTGCCAATAGATCAAGGGAAAAAAGGACAAAATGTCAAGTTTATTTTTCCCATAATGCTTGAGCCCTGTCAGAATTTCACCACCAAAAATGAATTATGCACAGAGCTGGCTTTCCCAGGACCACAGTAACAGGCATGGGGGTCTACAGCATATCCCCGGCTGTCATGGCAACCCATCAGTGCCCCAATAGGTGGGTGTAAAGACACGTCCCTCTGCCGACACGAGCTAAATGACGCTGTCAGAGATTGACAGCAGAATTTGACAGTTAACAGCTCCGCTCCACCTGCGGCTGTTAGAGGCACATGATGGCTGATTAAATATCAGGGAGCCGGAATATGACATACCAGTACATCATATGCCATGTCAGTAAGAAGTTAAAAATCAATTCATACGATGTTCTCTTTATCCTGTTAATATTGCATTCAATTATAACTGAAAGCCTATCCAATTATGAAAAAAAGCTGAAATTGTGCCCAACACGGCAGATTACATATTCCTGAGTCTGGGAAGGGCGATTCATAGTCAGAAGCGGAAATTGTGGAGATATCTGTCACGCAAATGTTTAAGAAAAGCATAGTTACTCACCGATAACTATTTCTCAGAGCCCATGACAGCACCACAGAGAGAGGGGATCCACCCACCAAGGACAGGAAACCTACAGATAAAAAGGGCGGTACCTCTCCCCCGAATCAGTTGGTTTACAGAGCATCGGAGGTCCTCCAGGTTAGTGACAACAAAAAATATACTTTTATCGTATTGCTTAATAGGTACACACCATGTCTATACAAAAAACACACTTCATACAATAGAATGTGCTCACCGCACACGTGATGGAGGGAATAAGTGGGTGCTGTC